>NW_020174704.1:4204477-4255832 GCF_003031525.2 Neophocaena asiaeorientalis asiaeorientalis | reverse complement strand
ATATACACGCAACCTGGCGAGCATATGTTATGTCAGCACACCTATACCCAGCATACTAAGCTGGTGCAAATTATGATGCAAAATATGATCAAGAGAAGCTAAAATCAGTAACTACTGTCACTTGAATGTTCTGTTTGTATTGATTTTGTTTTGGCTTTGGCAAACTCATAACATCTGAACCTAAAACTCTTGAAGTTTGAGATTAGGGTTTATCTTCCATATTGCTGTTTCAATTTAGTTTTTCTTCAATTTTCTTTCTCTTTAAGAATCTGTCAAATATCAACTCTCCAAGTGTTCTCTGGTGTCTGCGCCTGATCTGAGGTGCAAGTGATATTAAATTTGTCCATTAAATCATCAAATATGCAATATACCTAAAATATTCTTATTTTATATAGAAAATGGACATTCAACAGGTAGAGAGAAATGTAATGTGAAAATATGTTCACAATGGTCATGTATCAGACTTTTTGTCAACTCACAGACCCTTCTATAAAACATTAGTCCACTCTATTACATTGGCAAGTACAGTATTCCACATACAAATCAAGCATGATTTCTTGATGGAAAGATATTTCAGTTCTCAGAGTTCACTTTTAGATAAATAAATTATAGGAGACTGTATATGTGGTTGCCAAGATGTGGGGGGAGGGAAGGATTAGGAGTTTGGGATTAGCAGAGGCAAACTATTATATATAGGATGGCTAAACAACAAGGTCCTACTGTAGAGCACAGGGAACTGTATTCAGTATCCTGTGATAACCCATAAAGGAAAAGAACATGAAAAAGAATATAACAAAAAAAGAAAGCCATAGGAGAGTAGACTAAAACTACAAGGACCTATGAGGCATGCTGTTTAACCTGTTTCTGTTTAAAATAACCTTCAGTTAATACTCTTAACTCATTATCATTAAAATTGACCACATTTTAGGAGCATTTGGCAATATGTTTACATTTGTTAAAATACATTTAACAACAATGAAACTAGGAAATCATTGTTTCAAGATGGCTTAGTCACCACATTTTTCATAATTATTTCATATCTCATTTTTCTCTTCATGGTTCCTGAGCACCTGAAAGCAGATTCTGTTGCTTCCTTTGCATTTTAGTGCCTCTTCTCACAAAATGCTTGACTTGTACTTCACACTGACATTCATCATCACCAGTTGCTATACGTAAGCCATTAAAGGTGATGTTTTTGACAGTAAATTATGGCTTTGTGGCTTAAAACTAAGTGATGCCTGAATCTTACTGTGCCAATTGCCTTTAACCATCACTCTACCTCCCTTTCTGCCCCCACCTTCAATGCAAATCTAAAGGAGCTGTTTACAAAGAAGAGTTGCTGAAGAGGAATCAAAGTACCACTTTCAAAAGCTACTCAATTTTGGAAACTTCTGTGCATACTTCTAGGTTGGGGGTGTGGGCTGCTCCTGGATAATAGTCAAGGAAGGGTTTCTATTTACTCAGATTTAAATCTTGGACCCATCAGGCTCTGCTTTACTTGTGGGGAGAAAGAGAAATATAGATGACTAATATGCATAGAAATTTCTTGAAAAACCACCTCCCTGGAAGAGGGTGGGCTAGAAGTGAAATAAAAGAGTTACAATTCATGGTTCTTGCTGATGGCAGACCTTACATAGCTCTGCTCACTGCATGGATGAAGAATGAGCAACAGTGGACAATACTTGGGCACTGCCCCTTAAGCACAGCAATCCCACTACTTAACTTCATAGTTACATCAGTATTTGACATTCTGCTCAATCAAACTGGAAATGTGTTTTCTCTTGAAAGTGATTTAAGAAGGAAAACATGGAACTTCCTGGAGTCACAAGGGCAAGAAGCCTTTTTCTTTGTGAATTTTATCAGGACTATTATCACTGTTTCTGAGTTAAGGGTAATTTCTTCCTTACCTCCATATATTTTATAATTATTTGAAAGAAGCCAGTTTTTTTCTCAAGAGAAATTACATAACTAATTAAATTTTTAAAAGGCCATATACTGCAACCCAAACTCTTAGTGTGTTTGGTATTTTTCAAATGGATAACAGGGCCTGGCCTGGCCCAAACAGTTCTGAAATTTCTGAATCATTCTGAAGGATAAAATGGCATCAGGAAGATATTCATGTTAAACTCCTCAAGTATAATATATTATTAATATTCAAATATTCCCACCAACATTCTGACAAAAAGTTCAGATTTGAAAGTACAGCTGTCCCAATTGAGGAAGGTGCTAAGAAGGACCCACTTTTGTGGATCCTGCATGGCTATATGGTTAAAATCCTGTTCATTCCATGAGTTCTTACATATGCAGTTGACACCAAATGTTATTCTGCCATTTGACTCATCAGTACATCGTAAGCCAAAACTTAAAATGTCCATAGAGTGCATGAAGGACTCAGAGAACTGAAAATAGAGCCTTGGAGACTGACTGAAACGAGGAGAAGAAAATTACTTTTTGCTGAACAAAGTATTAAAGAAAGAGAGCAATAATATAGTAATTGTTAGTAAAAGGAATGAAGGTCCTTTACCTTTGGTAATTGGAAAACTAAGAATGTGTAGACAAAACTTGAGAGCAGACTAAGCAAGTCGTGGTTGCCCCATGATGTGAGGAGTTTCAGAAATCTTGGAAAGTAAAGTATAAGCAGCAGCAACATAGGGCTAGGGGCAGAGAAGGAGAGAGAATGTGTGTCAGGTGAGATGAAACAAAGTTGTCTCATCTATATCCATGAATTGATGGGTGCCCAATGTGGGAGAGGGAGTGAGCTACAACTGTAGTGCAAAGTAGCCAAGTTGTGTCTTTGAGGGCATAGAAGTTCATGCATGCAATGAAGTTCTAGGAAAATCAAAATTGTCTATACCTTGAACAGAGAAGGAAGGGTACAAGAGCTCCTGAATGTAAATTCTAGCATCTGAAAGTTTATCAGTGGTTAAGGATGAAGTTAGAACATTTTAAAAACTGAGGTCACTGATGAATTCCAGAAATATATAGGCCATACTTATACCTATAATGATGGACTTAGTATATTTCTTCCCATTAAAATTTTTAACGTGACTCTGGGTTAAGCAAGTAATCAATCAATCAATAGTACAGAAAGAAGTTTAGATAAGTTATTTTCATGTATGAGAACCTAAATATTAGAAAAAAATAGATAGTATAAAAAACAAGATTGGTTTAATCATTAAAAATAGATTTAGCCATAAGTACTGTTGAAAGTGATGGATTTTTCTTTGACAGCATTTACTCTGACAATTGCTTGACGTATACTAATGGCTGTTCATGTACTGATATATGTATACATACCATTTAGAATAAAATCTTGCCTTGGAGAAAGAACAATAAAATATACAACAAATTTAGGTTAATAGTTTTATGGAAAAAAGTTATGCTATAAATGTTGTAAAGATAGATCTTATAAATAAAATCTTGCAGATTGGATTCCCTCAACTGAGACCAAACTGTTGATAGTCATTTATATTTGAAACTTGAATGTTAATAAATGCCTAAAGTTCATACCGTTAGAGAAGGCCATATGTTATTATTAAGAACAAGATTGATCTGCAATTACACTACTGTACTGAATTTAGTACATGACTACAAATCTTTTTTTCTCTCCCATTTTTAATATGCTTTATGAAGAATAAGGAAAACTGAATGCATTAATAAACGAGGTAAAATAATCTTGTTCTCTCAACACTAGTCTTTTAAAATTGTTTGAGAAATGACTTGAGTCCTTCGACTAAATCTCTAATATTAAATATCTTATGACCTTCTTGAAATTTAAAACATAGATTAAAAATTCTTTATAGGAATTAAAGATTACTTTAATGATTTTCTCCCAAACTCTCCATGTCATAAATCTGGCTATTTAAAATACAAAACCTACAGTGTATTTAACAATTTATACTTTTGCTATTTCCCTAATGCATAGCTTAATGCCTTTTTAATTCCTTCTTTAGGGTTTTGGGTTCTTTATGCAGAACTATCATTAATGAAGACAATTTCTTTTTAAAAGCTCTTCACTTACTTTATGAATCCAGGATAAAACACAAATAAATTCTATTGTTCACTTAAGTGTCAGGACAATATCTTTGGTTGGTGTAACATACGTTATAGAACAGGATGAGAATTATTAAGTAATGAGTATGTGGGAAAATCAGAGCCCTCTGGCTATCGTTCCAGTACATGGAGAAAAGAACAAATAAAATAGGGAGAGAGAGAGAGAGAAAAAAACTGATGATATCATTTGAGTAGCCAGATAGAGTTTTGTCTGAGGCTAGTGCTACTCCTAGACTCTTCAGTTCTGGAAACCAATGAGTTTCCCCTTTTACTTCAGTCAGTTTGAGTTGATTTTTCAATGACTTACATCTAAAAGTGTCCTAATGTATGTGCTTAAAACATTTAAGCCCTTCACATGACAGGCACTTTGTGAAGCACTGAGAGCCAAATATGAACAATGGAGAATCAGTTCTCTAGAACAATGGCTCTTAAGGACACTGTCCCAAGTGTCCAGGTATTTTGTGATAAGTTGGAACTAATTTATTACTGAAAGTAGTTAAATTTTTTATTCGTGCAAGAATTTTTAATACATTAGTGCTATTTCAAGGATATTTCTATGTAACATTTTCCCTTTTCTTCTAAGAAAAAGTGACTCAAATTAAAAATTATAAAATAGTATTCCTCTGTACCATATGCACCCACTCTGCAGAATACGAACACTCAGGATTCTCCCAATAGTTCTGGGAGTTCCCAGGTGATGCTCTCTCACAAGCAATATCACACATTCTCTAACCCAGGACTTCTTGCTGGGCCATGGTAACCACTGACTTGTGTCTAAGTCATGACAGTGGGATCAATAAAGCATAGATCACTGCACTAAATGCCCAGGGCTGCTGATAATCATGATAAATGTATGCTCAGAGGCTCTTTGGTCAGCCATTGCCAAGACATAAATATCCACTTAACTGTAGTTTCTTCTCCATTCCAAATGGAGGAGATGATCTTGGGATGATCTATGCTTCCATACCTATTCCCAGGATTACATATCAGGACTTCTTTATGCTTCTAATGTGTTACAAATGTTTGTGAGGATTTGATGGAGTAGCAGGAATTCTCCTTCATTGCTGGTGAGAATTCAAAATGGTACAGCTATTTTGGAAGGCAGTTTGGTTGTTTCTTAGAAATCTAGACATACTCTTACCATATGATCCAATAATTGCACTCCTTGGTATTCAACCAAATGAACTGAAAACTTATGCCTACACAAAAATCTGCATACAGATGTTTATAGCAGTTTTATTCATAATTAGCAAAACTTGGAAAGAACGAAGATTTCCTTCAGTAACTGGATGGATAAACTGTGGTACATTCAGACAATGGGATATTATTTAATGCTAAAAACAAAAGTGCTAATGAACTATGAAAATACATGGAAGAGCTTTAAATGCGTATTACTAAGTGAAAGAAGCCAATCTAAAAAGGCTACATACTGTATAATTCCAACTATATGGCGTTCTAGAAAATGCAAAACTAAGGAGATGATGAAAAGGTCAGTACTTGTAGGGGGTTGGGGAGGTTGGGATGAATTGGCAGAGCAAAGAGGACATTATGGGACAGTGAAAATTTTCTGTATGTAATTACAATAATGGATATACGTCATTATGCATTTGTCCAAAGCCATAGAAGGTACAACACCAAAAGTAAACCCTAAGATAAACTATGAACTTTGGGTGATAATGATGTGTCAAATATAAGTTCATCAATTGTGACAAATGTACCACTCTCGTGAGTGATATTGATAATGAGGGAGGCTATGCGTGTGATGGTGAAAATTCGTTGATAATGAGGGAGGCTATGCGTGTGATGGTGAAAATTCTGTGGAACACAATGTGCCAGTATCTAACAAAATTGCATGTACATTTGCACTTTGATCCAGAAATCCTACTTCTATGGCTCTACGTTGTATATACATATCCGCAAATACAAAATAATGAATACACTAGGTTATTCATTGCACCATCATTTGAATTAGCAAATTTCGAATAAAAACCAAATACCGGGATAGGGAGGCTGGGAGGGAGAAGCAAGAGGGAGGGGATATGGGGATATATGTGTACGTATAGCTGATCCACTTTGTGATACAGCAGAAACTAACACACCATTGTAAAGCGATTATATTCCAATAAAGATGTTAAAAAAAAAACAACTAAATACCCATTCATAGAAGATATATTCATATAGAACAGCCACACAATGGAGCACTATTCAGTCATATAATAAAAAGGTAATTACCTTTGAAATTAACTTTGAATTAACTCAGATACATCAAGAGTTTATATAGTATGATACCCTTTGTATAAGAAAATATATATACATGTATATCCTCATATATGCATATATAATTGTAATATGTAATACATTACACACACAGAGAAAGGACAAACAGTAAATAATGCAAATGGTTAATTTGAAGGTGGGTATAAAGAAAATGGAAAGGATGAAGGGATGGAGATAAGGATTCACAGATGAACAGCAACTATAAATGTGGAAGGAATGACAGAAAAATAAACATCTTCAACCTCTAATGTAAAAATTAAGTCAGACAAGCATTATCAATAGATGCTGAAACCACTGTGTGAAAAGTTGTTGGAAACAAGGATATTTCTACCTCTTCAAGATATAACACAAGAGATTACTTATTAATTACTAACACAAATAAATGGCTCTTTACAAATGAATGGTTTGGTGGCCAAACTTTGTATCATCAATGATAGGACAACCTGATACAATGTTCTTATTATTGTGAAACAGTAAGAAACATATAATAACACCTCTGTACTATTCTTGCCAAAATTATTAATCTAAATCTATTCATGTGGAAACAATAAGAAAAAACAAGAATGTGATGCATTCTAACAGATCAAAGGCCTGGATTTATTTTAAAAATTCAATATTATGAGAAATTTAAAAGATAGAGGGACAGTTCAACATTGAAAGAAACTAAAGAGATCAAAAAAGAACAAATATAATTCGCCAACTGCAATTGGATCCTGGAGTTTTACCAAAAATATTCTTAAAAATTTTAAGAACAATTAAGACATGAATATGGACAGCATATTAGGTCATATTTTTAAAATAGCATTAATTTTTTAGATATGACATTGATATAGTGGTTATATGAAAGAATGCTTTTATTCTTAAGAGATCCATGCCAATATATTCATTAGAGAAATTATAGAATGGCTATCAATTACTTTCAAATGGTTCAGGAAATGAAAAAAAATATGTCCATGTATTTAGAGAAAGAAAAAATTTTGAAGAAAATATTAATATGTAAATCTAGCTATGTACTGGTTGCATATGTACCTGTTGTAAAATTCCTCCAATTTTTCTATAGGTTTGATTTTTGTCAAAGATAGAAATAAGATGCAAAACTTCTTACTGGAATTTCTAATTTGAAAAGATGCCTTTTTTTTGAAATTAAAATATAAAATAGAGATAATTTATCTGGTGAATCAATATATCCAAAGAAGATTTTTCTAATACAATCTTAATATGTATGCTTCTCCACCACCTACCCCTCAGCCCACCATTTGCTGAAATCCCTGTAGAAGACATAGTTGCAAAGTTGACATTTAAATTAAGGGACATCACAAAAATTAAACAATTTATGAAACATTTTCTTAATGGTTTTACTCAAATATAGACGTTAGCAGAAAGCCTGTTTGCAAGATACTCATCTCCAAATGCCTTAACCTCCCTCAGGAGTTCTGCATCATTCAGGGATTGGAGTTGTAAGAGAAACAAAAACAAAGGTCAAATATCAGGCATAACTGGATTCTGAAGGGTCATATGACATCATCAGAACTTGGTCTTGCCCTCTCCATCTCTTAGTTTTGCCTTGTATTGCTGGAGTTGTCAGGCCGGCTGTCCACTTATGCTGACCAGGTTTATGCCAGCAGCTTAGTCTGGCTCCTTCCCACCCTCTTGCAACTCCAATAGCTGGAGATAGTTTCCTCTTTCCTCTGATTATTCTCTCTTGGATCAGATACTAATCCTGAAGAAATCCTTGTGGCCAGGGACATGAGACTGATTTCCTGGGCTCACACTGCCCAAATCTAAAAGAGGACAGACATCATAGCACCTGGGCTACCAAAACTGAAAAAAATAGAATGCTCTCCACCCCCAAGTTAGAATTTTTTATCATGGACAGTGAGAATGAGAGCTGAGCAGGCAAAACCAACAGCTGTCAACTACAAGTGCCATGGCCATTTCTGGCCACCAGAACTGCACACTTTATTTTCTTCACACTTTGTGACTTCCAATAAGCTACATGAATAATATCTGGAGATTTAAATTTTCTCTTCTAATCAGTGTTCTCCCATATATTTTTATTTTTATAGAATGAACTATCTTTGATTACAATTTTCTTGATTTCACACTCATCTTTATTGAGCTGAACACATGTAATACTTGCTCGTTATAAATTATTAATCTTTTCTGTATTAATTTGTTTCTCATTATTTTTTGTACTATTCAATTTCTAGTCATATTTCTACAGAGTTAAATTAATATTAAGGGTGAGATACTAATCTCTAAAGCGAAGAGATTCTGATTCAAGGATGATGCATTTTTAATACAGAACAAAGTTGTCACAGTAATACATTAATTTTCTGGAGCATAAGGTGACTTTTACTCTAGAAGCAGCATATATTCATCACTTTTGCCCTTCATTAGTGAGATAAAATCATTCTTGATGGGCATGAAAGAGCACCATGTTATAAACTATCATATTTCTTTTCATATAAAATGAACAGAAAATATAAAAATCATCTTGTAAATATGAGTTTTATACTCTCCTTATTAGGGTTCAAAAAACCCATGTACTTAACAATTCATTATGCTTTTCAATGATTCATATATACTAACTACTGATCCATTGGATCTTTCTCAAGTTTTTCTTTTATAGTATTATATCAAGCAACTTTTTCTCCATCGAGAGACAATCCTAAAATCTCAAAGGCTGACAACGCTATTTAGTTCTCACATATGTTACACAAATGCTGAGGGTTGGCTTCACTTGGCTGGGTTTTGCTGGAATTGGTGGGCTGCCACCAGGTCTTTCTGTGTTTGGCTTTGCTCCACAAGACCAGGACCCAGGCTGAAAAATCAGCCACTACTACAATGTACTGCTGTAATGGCAGAATGCAGAAGTTCAAGGTGATTGACAGAAACCTGCAATACTTCTAACGACTTCTGATAAGATGAGGCATCTGTTATATCTGTTCAAATCCGATTGGCCAAGACAAGTCACATGGCAAAGCCCAACATCATTGGGGCATGGAATTATACTTCTCCCATGAGTGGGGGCAGGTGTAAGTAAGTGGGGTGGTGAATATTTGGAGACTAATAATACTATCTACCACAGAAGGTAACCAAGAAGCTGACTTATTTTACTATACTTGTTAGTAGATAGGCAACTATTCATCCACCTACTAATTTACACACACATTGTTTGAATGTCATTCAGATTTACCTTCATCTATTTGTGAACACTGCGAGATGTATAAGCATGTTTGTAGTTGCAAGTGTTCAAAAAACTGCTATCTGTGAGAATCTTAAAAAAATGATAGCAACCTGGCACATTTATATACCACAGGAGTAATGAACAAATGTATTTATTTGTAAACATTTCACCTTCAAGTTCCTGCCCTTCAGCCGTACAAACATGATTTGAAGACTTTAAACATACAGCAATTTAATCACAAGTATCTTCCAGCTGCTGGCCAGTAATGACATTTCTTATTGTCTCTCTTTTTCTTTTTCTTCTCTCAAGGAAAAGAGAGTATAAGAAAAACTGCCAGATGTCACAATTTGCAACCCTGATAAACACGGTGCAGTCTCAAAAACAGGTGGAGGTGTCTGAGGCTCACTGCATGCCGTGATTCTGCTCCTTCTCTGGTGTGATTCACTAGAGGTGAACCCAGAGGTGATTATCGTGGAACCCAGATGCTGGCTCTGCAGCTGCCACCCAGAGCTGCACCCTCTCTCTGTGTCCTCTACTTTGTACAATGAGTTTGAAAACATTTAGGCCCTGCTGGGCATGTGTTTTTGTTTTCATTTTTTATGATTAGTCAGTAGTGAAGTGAAATGGGCTCTGAAGATAATAAATCAAATTTAACAAGGAAGCAAAGACAATTTTTTCCTGAGGCAATGCTAGCATTTTGTATAAGTACAACACAGGAGAGCTTGGTAACTATGTAAGATGCAAGTTGAGGCAAATTCCAAGAGATTGAACTGACTTTAATGATAATGGCATTCTAGGATGTAAGCCTAAAGGATAGATCTTCTTGAGAGCAAGAATTTTAGCTACATCTAGTCCACCTAAGATCTATTCTACCACATGAAGTAGGTGTTTTGGAGTCAGATGATTTACATGTGAAAATGGAGAAAAGCAGTAAGAGTAAATTAAATAGTAGTAGGCCAGAAATTCCAAGTAGTCAACCAATATTATAATTGGAGGAATCAAGGAAAGATGTTATTGACTAAGGGATGAGACAGAATATTGAGTTTTTAATATTACAACCTGTTTCAAGCACCCAACTTTAACAAGTGCTAGGTAGACTAGATGCCCAGGGGAAGTTTAAGGATGAACACAAGGCACAATTCAGTAGATTTACTTCCCTGCATAACACGTGGAATGTGGCACACACAAGGAGGGGGATTAGATTTGTTAAGGGAATTAGCAATTATTTGCTACTTACATATATTTTTTTAAAGTGGATGACAGGATAGCAGATTAGAGGAAAGGAGAGAAAATCAGCTTACAATCTCAAAGTAACTAACACTCTGATTCAGGAGCTAAGACATATACCCAAGAGACAGTAGCATCCTACAGGAACCAAGTACTTCTGCACAAATATCAATATAAGTTTCTTATTAAGGGCAAGGGTCATGTCTTTCTTATGAATATTATGGCTCTAGCACTAGTCTTTATTAGGTAACTAACAAATATTCATTGAATAAACACAAAGTAGGCTAAATTAGAGTAAAATTCTTATTGGCCAATACTTCAAGGAGTAATGAGCATGATTTGGCAGAAAAGAATGGGAGAGAAATCCATGTGGGAGAAATTGTTAGAAAATAAAAGGCGAATTACATATAGCATTTAAATTTGCAATTTCTAAAAAATATAGACTGAATTCCTGACTTTAAATTCAAGACCATAGGGAAAGGGAAGTACCATAAGTTTATTTAAGTGACTAAAGAGGAATAAATGCTACCTAAGGAAAAGTGTTCTTGGAACCAGATGTAGCCTGAGTTGTAATAGGAATAACAGAAGGCAGAAAAACTACTTGAAGACTCATGAATATTCCAGCATTAGTTGAAGACGGACTAGTGTAGGTCATGGGAAAGGAATACAATGATCAGACATAGTCTGTGAGAACTGATTTACATGTGAAAATTGAGAAAAACAATAAAAATAGAGAGTACTAGACACCCCAAGCAGTCCATCAATATAATTGGAAGAAATGCGGAAAGATGTGTTATTGGCCGAAGAGATGGTTAGGAGAAGACAGCACACTGAATTTTTAATATTACAACTTGTAGCAAGCATACGGATTTAATGAATGAATGCTATAGTTTTGTCATATTTGTTTACACTCCTCTCTTTTAAACAAATAAAACAATACAGATGCCTTTGAACTTCTTAATCCCATTAATTTCTCCCCATGATCAAAGGCAGGCATTAAATTTGATTCTTGTTTACAGTCCATGTTTTTATACTTTTTATTAAATCTGTGTGATTCCATAAAGTATTGATTATGGTATTTAAAATTTATCTAAATATTTCATTTTGCAGCTTGCTTTTTTACACTCAGTATCTTTGGTTATCTATGTAGATACTTGTAATACAGGCATATGTTGGCAATGTTGCAGGTTCAGTTCTAGACCACCAACCACAATAAAGTGAATCACATGAATTTTTTGATTTCCCAGGGCATATAAAAATTGTTTACACTATACTGTAGTCTGTTAAGTATTCAATAGCATAATGTCTAAAAACACAATGTACATCCCTTAATCAAAAAATAATTTATTGCTAAAAAGTGCTTACCATCATCTGAGCCTTCAGGAAGTTGTAATATTTTTGCTGGTGGAGGGTCTTGCCTCAATTTTGGTGGCTGCTTACTGATCAGGCTAGTGGTTGCTGAAGGCTGAGGCACTATGGAAATTTCTTAAAATAAGATAACAATGAAGTCAGCCACACCAATTGACTCTTCCTTTCACGAATGATTCCTCTGTAGCATACAATGCTATCTGATAGCATTTTACCCACTAGAGCTTCTTTCAAAATTGGAGTCAATCCTTTCAAATGCTGCCACTGCTCTATCAGCTAAGTTTATGTAATATTCTAAATATTTGTTGTCATTTTAATAATCTTCACAGTATCTTCACCACGAGTAGTTTCCTTCTCAAGAAACCACTTTCTTTGCTCATCCGTAAAAAGCAACTCCTTGTCCAGTAGTTCCATCATGAGATTGCAGCAATTTAGTCACATCTTCAGGCTCCACTTCTAATTCTAGTTTGTTTCCTATTTCCACCGTATCTGCAGTTACTTCCTCCACTGAAGTCTTAAGTCTCTCAAAGTGATCTATGGGGGCTGGAATCAACTTCTTCCGAATCTCCTATTAATGTTGATATTTTGAACTCTTCCCATGTTCTTAACGGCATCTAGAATGGTGGATATTTTTCAGAAAGTTTTCAATTTACTTTGCCCAGATCCATCAAAGGAATCAATATCTATGGCAGTTGTAGAACTACGAAATGTATTTTTTAAATAATAAGACTTGAAAGTCAAAATGACTGTTTGATCCATGAGCTGCAGAATAGATGTTGTGTTAGCAGGCATTAGAACAACATGAGTCTTCTTGTACATCTCCATTGGCACTCTTGAGTGACCAGGTGCATTGTCAATGAGTGGTAATATACTGAAAGGAATCATTTTTTTTCTAAGCAGTAGAACTCAACAGTGAGCTTAACATATTCCATAAACCATGTTGTAAACAGATGTGTTGTCATCCAGGCTTTGTTGTTCTATTTATAGAACACAGGCAGAGTAGACTTAGCATAATTCTTAAGGGACCTACGATTTTTGCAATGCTAAATAAGCACTGGCTTCAACTTAAAGTCACCAGCTGCATTAGCTCCTAAGACAAGAGAATCTGCCTGTCCTTTGAAGCTTTGAAATCAGGCATTGATTTCTCCTCTCTAGCTATGAAAGTCCTAGATGACATCCTCTTCCAATAGAATCCTGCTTCATCTACCTTGAATATCTATTGTTTAGTGTAGTCACCTTCATGAATTATCTTAGCTAGATCTTCTGTGTAACTTGCTGGAGGCAGCAGCTTCTACATCGGCACTTGCTGCTTCACCTTGCACTTTTATGTGATGGAGATGACTTTTTTCCTTAAATCTCAGGAATCAACCTCTGCTAGATTCAAACTTTTCTTCTGCAACTTCCTCACCTCTTTCAGTTTTCACAGAATGGAAGAGTTAGAGTCTTGCTCTGGGTTAGGCTTTGGCTTAACAGAATGTTGTGGCTGATTTGATCTATCCAGACCACTAAAACGTTCTTCCTATTGGCAATAAGGCTGTTTGGCTTTCTTATCATTCGTGCGTTCCCTGGGGTAGTACTTTTAATTTCCTTCAAGAACTTTTCCTTTGCATTCACAATGTAGCTGTTTGGGGCAAAAAGCCTAGCTTTCTGCCTATCTTCACTTTCCATATGCCTTACTCACTAAGCTTAATCATTTCTAACTTTTGATTTTAAGTGAGAGATGTGAGACTCTTCCTTTCGTATGAACACTTAGAGACTGTTGTAGGGTTATTAATGGTCCTAATTTCAATATTTTTGTTTCTTGGGAAATAGGGAGGGCCGAGGAGAGGGAGAGGAACAGAGTTATGGCTAGTTCGTGGAGCAGTCAGAACACAGAAAACATTTATCAATTAAATTAATTGCCTTATATGGGGGCAGTCCTTGGTGCCCCAAAACAAATTAACAATAGTAACATCAAAGACTGCTGTTCACAGATCACCATAGCAAGTAAATGGTAATTTAAAAGTTTAAAATATTGTGAGAATTATCAAAATGTGACAGAGACACGAAGTGCGCCAATGCTGTTGGAAAAATGGTACTGATAGACTTGCTTGGTGCAGGATTGCCACAAACCTTCAATACGTAAAAAATGCAGTGTCTGAGAAGTGTAATAAAGGTATATCTGTACAAGTTTCATTCACTCTGCTTCATCCTCTGTCATTGATTTATTGACTTTGTTTACGGTATCTTTGGCCATACAGAAAGTTTCAACTGTAATGTCTAATTTATCAATCTGTTCTTGTAGGGTTTGTACTTTGTGTGTCTTGTCTAAGAGATTCATCCTTGGCTTGAAGTAATAGTGCTCTTCTTTATTGTTTGTTTATTGTATTTGTTGTTTCAAATTTACTTCTAAAATGTGGGACTTAGAAATTAATTTATAGTATGTTGTGTGAGTTAGGGATATAATTTTCTGCTTTTCAATATGGATAGTCCAATTATCCATTTACTAAACAGTCAATATTTTCTCCACTTACTTTTAATGTCACCTCTATCATACAGAAAGTTGTCTTATATCTGTAGGTGATATTTTCTTTCTGATGTATTTGTTATCCTTGCACTAACACCGCAATTATTTCCATTTTTATAACATCATTAGTATTGGTGAGATCACCACTTGTAAATATCTACCAAAATCTTGCTGGGAATTTGATTGGATTATGTTGAATTTATGGACTGATTTTGGGAGATATGACACTTTTATGGTATCGTCTTCCCATTCATGAAAAATATCTCTCAGTTTATTTAGTTCTGACTTATAGTCATCACAAATTTTTTATAATATCCTACATAAAATTCTCCTATTATATTTAGCTACATTTATATACAGATTATAACTTTAGTTGCTATTTTTAACAGGATCGCTTTAAAATTTCAATTTCTATTTGACTTTTACAGGTGAATAGAAACACTGTTGATTTTTTTGTATTCCTTTCTTATACATATCAAATCATAAAACTCCCTGAGGGGTTCTAATATTTTGCATTTGTTGTTTTTAATTGTCTATGCAAGCAGTCTAGTCATTATGAAAATTTGTAACTTTTAATAAGAATTATGACTTAGACTTTTTATTTACTTATTGCATTGGCTAGAACTGTCCACTCTATTTAGCCACCAACCATATATGGCTATTGAAATATGTCAGTTAAATTTAAATAAAATTAACTACTCAGTTCCTCAATTGCTATAGAGATATTTCAAGTGTTCCATAGCCACATGTGGCTACTGGCTACCATATTGTACAACATAGAAATAGAACATTTCCATCATCACAGGAAGTTTAGTGGGCAGTCCCAGGCTAGAACCTTCAGTGTAATAAGGAATAACACATACAAGATTCCTCACTATATTAATTTCATATTGCTGTATAACTAATTATCACAAACTCTGTGGCTTAAAACAGCACAAATTTATTATCTCACAGTTTCTGCAGGTCAGATACCTGAGCACAGAGCACAGTGTGATGGGATTCTCTAATCAGTGTCTTACTAGGCTGATATCAAGTTGTGGACCAGGGGTGCACTTCTCACCAAGATAGTGACATCTTCCAAGCTGACTGGTTCTGGCAGCATTAATTCCTTTGCGATTGTAGGAATGAGGGCCCCAGTTTCCTACCAGCTATTGCCCACGACTACTTTCAGCTACCCGAAGCCACGTGCAGTTCCTTGCCATGTGGCCCTCATGGGCAGTTTACAACATGGATGTCTGACACAGTGGTATCGTATAGTATGAGTTAACCACGACGTGCTTATACATTCTCCTCTGTGGGTTGTTTACAGTTTGGGACTATTATAAATACATCTGTGAACATTCTTATATTAGTCTTTTAAACATATATTTTTATCTAGCTTGGATAAATATGTAGAAATGGAATGTTTAGGTCACAAGGGTATGGATGTTTAATTTCCTTAAGCTTATCAACGGCCAGTTTTTCAAGGTAATGGTACCATTTTATATTCTCATCAGGATTGTATAAAGAAATAATTCCTTTTTAAATCCTTTAAGATTGTTCTATTATTCGTATTGCTTCAAGAATAAATTTTCCTAGTTTTTCAATTTGGGACTACCTTTTATCGCATATATTACACTTATTTTTCTTCTTGTACTTTAAAACTTTAATTTTTATCTCATTTGAGTGGTAGTTATCCCCTCCTCATCTAGCAGTTTTGTAGCCCCTACCTAGCCTCCTGGAGGCCTCATCTTTGAAACAGTTTTTATTGTGACTCTCAGCCCCTGAGAGTCATATACTAATTGAAATGTATCTGGTGTATTTACCAGCTTTGCTAAAGTCTATTTGCGCAACTCTCTCTGCTTTCTTCAGGTTCTTCAGGTAGAAGTTCAAACTTTAGACTGGGCAACAATTTCGACTCTTTTCAGCATCCTTTCCCTGGAGGGCTAGAAGGACAGAAGCCACTGATTCCACCTTCAGTCTGGCTCTGGTCCCCTGACATGTGTGGCCTATTTTCCATTTTATTTAATCAGAAGGAAAAAAAACTCCAGGCCACCTTTTCCTGGGTTCATTTCCAAGAGTCCAGTAAGCACACAGAGTTAGCTGTCAGTCACTGTTCTTTTTATGTTCATTGTATTTCATGTTAATACATTGTCCTTGGAGATGTATAGCTTGCTCTCATACACAGGTATGCCTTTTAAATGTAATTAAACATTTATTTCTATCATTGCTGTTTGTTTGGAGTTGCAAGTAGTTGATTAACGTTTGAAGTCTCAGAATCGTCTTGACTGGAATGTCTGTGAAGTTTTTAACTTTAGCTATCGAAATTAATATAATTATGTTCATGATGATTGAAAATGTATATAAGGGAAATACATAATCAACCAAAATCTTCTCATACAAATTTACTTATGTTTACCTGGAAAATTTCCTTATCTTTGTTCTTACTTATGACTCTTTGCATCACTTACACAGAATCATAAATGGAGAACATTGATAAGATAGATATTCTGAAAAAAAAAAAGATAGATATTTTGTTTTGATTTATTTTTATTAACCAATTTAATGGCATGAAGACTCAGAGTGTGAAATACGTTTTCAATTATTGTTTTCTTACAGCAGTGACGTAATTGCACTTATCCCTTTATATTCGCTTTCCAAAGACCCCTTATAGCCAATAATAAATACTTTCATAACAGCTAGCTATGATTATGATATACAGCCTGTATAGAGGTTAAACCAATGATTTTGATGAAACAGCTATACATTAATCATCTTGTCACAGAGAACCATGATTAATAAATTGCCGTAAATGGTTTACCCTGATGGTTTCTTAAAATGAAACAGTTATATGAGGTAACAACTGAAATGAATGTTTAAAAGTCCAGAGAGAAAATTGGTTTACATTTGCTATACAAATATTTCAATACAATCCACTTAAGTTTTATTGATTTCTTGCAACATTGATATCGTGGGAAAGCCCTTCTAGGTACTATTATCCATTTCAAGAAGGTGAAGGTGAACAAGATTTCAATGGACTGAGAGAACTAGAATTCATTACCTTCATAGCTATTACTACTAGAGACTTCATAACATAAAGTCTAATGGAATACTTTTGAGAAACAAAAAGTATGGGTGAACAAATAAAGATAAAGAAAGGGGGAAAAGACTGTCCAATTCAGTAAATATTTCCAGCCCTACTGGAAAGTTGAGATGCTGGCTAAACAACTTAAAAATTTCATTTGAGTTTTTTGAAAATATTTGGAGACCAAAATCAAAAATTTTCACTAGAGTCACAGTCTAGTAGAAAGGAATACAGTAGAAATAAATGGATTAAATGCTCTACAATTGAAATAATAAAAATTATTTAAGACCTCGAAAATATTAAAGGTAATGAGTAAATGACAAAAATTCTAGTGGAGAATGCATGGCAGAGATATTAGTCCTCACTAGACACGTGTGAGCTCAAGCTTCAGGTATAGCAACTACAGCTTTGGCTCAGGAGTACATTGCTGATGATTCCCCAAATGATGCAAAAGTACAAATTATGGATAACCTACTGGAAGGTGCCTTTATAACTAGCTGGAGCAGAGATCAAAGCAGGATGTTGGGAATTTGGAGAAATCAAGTGTAACACTCTGTTAGTGGGTAGTACTCATGAGAGAAGGTGCATCCTGTGTTCCTGTGTCCCATGGTCAATTCAATATTGGCCTGCATCAGAGACACAAAGCTTAAAGTAGAACAAGAATTAAGAAGCTGATGTTACAAGGGAGTGTCAAGTAAGACTTCAAAATAATAGATGCCCTGAGGGCAAAATTCTAGTTTCTTTGGAAGATGGGTATGTTTCAAATAACACTTAATGAGAGATGATTATACATTAGCAGCCCTTTTTTTGTCTTCTCGAATGGTAGGCAGAGTAGTGGCTCCACAAATAGATTCATGTCCAATCTCCAAAATCTCAGAATACATTATTTTATATGACAGATGGACTTTTCAGATGAGACTAAGTTAAGCATCTTCAAATGGGAAAATTTTCCTGGATGTATCTGGGTGGGCCCAATATAAGACCCTTACAGGGATCCTCATAAGAGGGAGGCAGGAGAGTCAGACTCAGAGAAGAATGATAGAAAAGCAGATGTTGAAGTGATGCAATCAAGTCAAGCAATGCAGTGGCCTCTTAAAGCTGAAAAAGGCAAGGAACAGGTTCTCTCCTAGGGCTTCCAAAGGAATACAGTCCTGCTGACTCGCTGTAGAATTTTTTTTTTTTTTGCGGTATGCGGGCCTCTCACTGTTGTGGCCTCTCCCATTGCAGAGCACAGGCTCCGGACGCGCAGGCCCAGAGGCCATGGCTCACGGGCCCAGCCGCTCCGCGGCACGTGGGATTTTCCCGGACCAGGGCACGACGAACCCGTGTCCCCTGCAGCTGCAGGCAGACTCTCAACCACTGTGCCACCAGGGAAGCCCTCGCTGTAGAATTTGACCTCCAGAACGATAAGAGAAAAATTTGTGTTGTTTTAAGACATGAAATTTTTGGTAATTTGTTACAGCAACAATAGGAAACTAGCACAAATATGTAGTCATACTTTCCCCAATTGACTTGATCTCACAGATCAAATATTCTACAAACCTAGGACAAATTGATCAGTCTTGTGATGAGGCTGAAAGCCACATTTTGTCTGTCCACCTTTCTTTCTTCATATTCTGCTTTCATCTTAACCAGAGTCTGGGAACTTTATTTTTCCTGTGATAATTTCTCTGGGAGCTAAGATTAACTTTTTCTAATTTTACTATTTGCAGAACCAGCTTTATGATAGTATTATATGCTCTATGAAGAAGTAAAATACATGAGATTCTCTGGAGAGACTGATTGGTTGCATCTACCCTTGCTCTACACAGAGAATCTGAATGAGACCCCTATCCAAAACTAAGAACTAGAAGTTGGTTAGAAACAAACAGCTCCTTACCCTCCTTTAGGTTTTAATAATGTTAGGCTTTTCATATCTTGAACTTTGACAATAATAAAGTGATTACATTTTTGGATTTTAATTTCTGCCTTGATATTTGGTGATGAGAAGGGCATTACCATTTTCAACTTTGGATCATTTTATGAAACATCAGTTCAATATCAAGGTAACTGATGTTATGAAAAGATCTCTATAAAAAATACAGAGAACTATCTTGGACCATGCATTAGTCTGCTCGAGTTGCCATAGAAAAATACTATGTTCTTAGTGGATTAAACAACAGAAATTTATTTTTTAACAGTTTGGAGGCTGGAAGCACAAGATCAGAGTGCCAGCATGATGAGGTTCTAGAAAGGGCTCTCTTCCTGGCTTATAGATGACCATGTTCTCATCATGTCCTCACACGGCACAGAGAGCACATGAGCAAGCTCTCTGTTGTCTCTTCTTATAAAGGAACTAATACCACATCATGACAATCCCACTCTCATGACACCATCTAAGTACCTCCCAAAGCCTTATCTCCAAATACCATCAGTTTGAGGGTTAGAGCTTCAACACATAAATTTTCAGGGGATACCTGAAAATACCATATGGTCCATAACAAACCATATGGCTGGGCACTATTTGAATTTGAACTTAGAATAAGGATGAATTTTCAATTTGAGGTACAGTGGGAACATGTATTTACTTTAATTAATACATTTGCCTTAACAATATCAAAGCCTTTTGTGTCAAAAATCTGAACTGTTCAATAATGGGTGCTAGAAAATGCATAAAAGATCAGTGGGTGGTATTTGGTGTGAGGGCTACTGAAAGTGGAAACAGGATGTCCACGTAAGAGAGCAAAGAGCTTGTCAGGATTATGAGAGAAGTCCTTATTTTTCATTTCTCATGTTTCCCTTTGCGAGGAAGAATTGTCTCTTCACTCCCAGAAGGAAAACGAGGAAATTTTTTTTAAAAAGTCTAGCCTTTTCTTATCCAAACCTACTGCTCAGATGCTAAGTGAGATTGGGAGAAGGAACTGGATGCCTGCTCATGAGTCTTATCTGAGATCTCTCTTGTTAAAGCAGCTTATCCTCAGAAATTATGCTTTTTCTGCTTATGTGTGATACATTTATTAAGGTACTTTTGGAGGCATATTATTCTGGTAATTTAAGGATTATGAAAGCCTAGTTTTGGCTATAGATCCAAGCCATATTTTCCAGTTCAGCTTTATCAATAATAACTCATTATCTCAGTTTATCTGTGTCTTAGTCCAATCAGGCTGCTACAACAAAAATACCATAGACTGGGTGGCTTAAACAACAAACATTTGTTTTTCACAGTTCTGGAGGCTGGGAAGTCCAAGATCAAAGTGCAGGCAGATTTGGTGTCTGGTGCGAGCCTGCATCCTGGTTCACAGATTATCATCTTCTTGTTATGTTTTCACATGATAAAAGGAGTGAGAGAGCTCTGTGGGGTCTTTTTTATAAGGGGACTAATCCCATTCCTGGAGGTTCCACACTCATGACCTAACTATCTCCCCAAGACCCCAGCTCCTAATACTATCACATTGGGGCTTAGGATTTCCACGTGTGAATTTTGAAGGGACACATTCAATTCGTAACAATCTGGTTCTTTTGCTGCTTTTTCAATTTGTCTAGAAATTATATTGGAGACAAAAGAATGAATAGTTATCACTCCTAAAACTCGTTTCCTAAAATTTGTACATCAACAGGTTCTGCTGTAAAGAGAAGAATGTTTTATAATTACACAAATAAAAGCACCAGCCTAATTTTTGCTGAACTGTCTTATAGTGCCATGTTGTTCCTTGTAAGAGTAATAATACTTCATATTTGTTCATCTTTTCCAGTTTTTAAGTTGATTATACATCTTTTCTCCCCTGATCTTTCTAGACCTTGTAATATAAGAAGGCAGGTATTTTGCCTCATTTTATACATGAGGAAATGCAATTTTGGAGACTCTAAAAGTGGCATTGTAAGAACTAGAAAATGATTGAGATGGAAAATGGAACTCACACTTGTAACTCTGAGTTCACTGCCCATTAACTCATTAATAAATTAATTCAATAAACTCGATTGATTGTCAGGCACTGTTTAAAGTCCTACAGATATATTGATGAGCTAGAGAGAAATAATAACTGCTCTTACAGAATGTTTACAGTCCATAAGGAAAAAACAGACCACAACATTTTTTAAGTCAATAAAGTTAAAAATGTGCAATCATAGGACAAGGTTGTCATGAGATCATGACATGAATCAGCATGTCATGAGATCATACAATAGAGAATACTTAAGCCAGCCTATACCTTTGACACTTCTCTAAATAATAGAATTTTAATGCTGAAGATGTATCCAAAGGTCATCACTATTAAACATAAAGGATCAGAGTAGCTACTATTTCTATCTAACAAAAACTATACAAAGAAACTCTGATCATTCTTCATTTTTTTCATTCATAAAACTATTCAATACAAAGGATACAAAGATGAATATGACATGGTTTCTATCCTCAAAGAATTCACAACCTTGTGGAAGAGACAGATATGTAAGTGTATAATTGCAACAAAATATGGCATATTTTAAATTAATGTTTGTGCTTTGGAAACATAGAGGAGAGTATGGAAAAGTATCTGGGAGTATCCAGAGAGGTATCACTAAGAAAGTAAATTTTGAGCTAGTTCTTGAAAGATATGTAAAAATTGGTCAAGTAAAGATGATGATGAAATATACAGAGAGACAGAATGTGAAAAGACAATCTACTGTTAGAGTCATGATATATGCAGAAGATGGGAAATGTTTACTTTGTTTTCACTGCTGGATACTTCGAAGGAATATTTAAAGAGGTCCAGAGGTCTATGGGGAGTTATTCTGAGATGAGATTGCAAAGACAATATGATTATAACCTTAACAAGGATGCAACAGGGAGCCATTAAAGCTCTTTAAATATAGGATTATTATGAAGATATTTTAGGATTCTGCATTGTAGGTGGGTTGTAGTAGAAAGACTCATGCAGGGAGACTAATTGGGAAGCTGTGGCAATAGTTCAGTCAAGAGACAGTGAGGGACTTTACAAAGGAAGTCAATGAGTGTAGATAATAGAGGCAGAATTTAGGACAGTTTCTAGAAGAATTTTCAGCACTTTAGTGCTTGTGATGAAGAGAACTTATGATTAATGCCCAGTTGCTACAAACATTTTAGGTAGAATAGATACTCAGGTATGGGGTTGTGGCTACTGTATTAATTTAATTAAATGAAACCACTGAATATTTAGTGATACCAATAATAGATTTTTCCAGAGAGCAAACTGCATCAGTTCAAAGCTTCTAGAATATATGACTTGGTTGAACTGAAGTTGAACTTCAAGATTTGAAGGATAAGAAGATATATGGGTTTCAACAATGGAATTACATTGTATCTTTAGAGACTAAATATGGTCTAAGTATAGGAGTTTTGGAGAAGACAAGTGTCTAAAAAATGTAAACAAATAGAATAACTAGTCTTCGGTTAATCTTACTTTAGGGTGACTAGTGTTCTAAATTTAAATATTTTATTTTACTAAGATGAGTACATTCTTTGTTTTTATTAGATAGGATATAAAATTTACACAACTTATGTGTAAAGAATGCAGTTTATTGCATTTCTTTTATACTTTATTTTTTTTCAGTTAATCGAATAAGTTACTATTTTTAGGAAAAATATTTGTACTGTGTGGCCAAAATCAGAAATAGTAATTTAAGCACAGAATTGGTGATCCTCACCGTTTTATTTAATGTATTCTGTTGATCTCCTAAAGGTAAAGAACCATCATATGCTTATACTATATAAATATAATGAATTTCTGTAAATTATTTAAAAATAAAAATTTTTAAATTGGATATTAAAGTCACATAAATAATTATTAATTAATAACACAAAATATTGTGACAATGAATATGTAAACAACTTCATGCTAAGATAAAAATTTAAAACTAAAAAGAGTATTTTCATTTGCGTCTCTGTAAAGTGCAAAAATATAATCATATAAACGTAGGGAACTTAGCAAATAGATGACAATAGCTTTTAGAAATAAATTTTCCACTTTCTAAAAATGAAATTACTAAAACAGTTGTAAAATCCTAGTGGTAGATTTTCAACAACATAATCCCATGACCGTTTCCATCTATTTCTAAGAGTGTGGTTTTTAAAGTGACTCATTTTAGTTTAGCAGGAGATATTCGTGGAATCACACATAAATTATCATCAGAAATACCTATCCTATTTTAAGCTCAGGTGAGGTTCAAAAGGAGTGCATGAGAGGGCAGGGGTAAAAATTCACAAGAGAGCAAATCTGCTAAGAGTGCAGCTTCTGGAATCAGAAAGACTCAGGTCCCATGCCTGTTCTAGCACTTTCTGGCTGCGTGGCCTTGAGAATTTAACACTTCACGCCTAATCTCCTATTTGTAGAATGAGCCTACTAATAGTAACTCACAGGAATGTCATGAAAATTAATGATATGAAAGAAGTACATATATTGGTATAGTACCTGGTACCTTGTAGGTGTTCATTAATAGTAGTCAGCAATGCAACTTATAGTATTTTGCTTTTTTTAAATGACAAATAAAGTGGAAGAGAGGCAAAGGAAGAAAAGCACATAAAAATAGCAGTGGAAAAAGACAGATCACCCATGAAAGAGTCAATTATTTTGATAACAGACTTGTCAAAAGCAACAATGAAAGGCAGAAAATAGTAAAATATTTTTGAACTACTGTGAGAAAACTGTCTACCTAAAATTAGGTACTCAATAAAAATATTTTCAAGGACAAGGACAAAATAAAGAATTTTTAGATGAATAAATCTTGAGTGTTTATTGCCAAGGATCTTTCAATAACAGAAATTCTAAAGATTGCTATTTAGGGAGAATGAAAATGATCCCAGAAAGAAGACTGAGGTGGTTAAACATGAAGAACAAACAAACAAAAAATTGTTAATCAGGTACATATATATCTATAAAAAGTCTATATGTGATGATGATGATTATGATGTCTAATTTATAGGGTTAAAATATCAGAAAAAAAAAGCCTTGATGACAAAATAATGTAAATCCAGTTGCACAGTGTCTATCTGCCCGATAGTGTATGCTTCATTAGATTTCTTCCTGTTTCTGTCTTACTAACTAAATAAAATACTTTTATTCAAAATTCAACATCATTAGTAATTAGGATAACTCAAATCAAAGCCACAATGAGATAATAAGGGATATAATTTTAAAGGTAAATAATAAGTGTTGACAATGATAGATAAAATGTGATATATCCATACAATGGAATATTATTCTTCCAAATAAAGGACTGATGTACTGACATATAGCATTACATGGATGGACCTTGAAAACATTATGCTAAGTCTAAGAAGCCAATTTCAGAAAAAAAGTAGATATTTTATGACTGTATTTATATGAAATACCCAGAATAGGAAACTCTATAAGACAGAATACAGATTAGTGGTTGTTCAGGGCTGGGGAGGTTGGAGGAACTGTGCAGTTTTTGCTATTGAGTATTTTTTTTTATTAGAGTGGTCAAAATGATCTAAAATTGACTGTAATAATGGTTGCATAACTCTGAATATAATCACGATCATTGAACTGTACATTTTGAAATGATGAATTATATCATACATGAATTATATGTATATATTACATTCTCAATAAAGCATACATACATTTAAATATATTAGTTTTTTCATAAAAATGAAAACAAATTGTCAATGCACTTACAAAATGTTCAATCATACAAAAAGAAACATAAGATAACAATGAAATAATATTTAGCGCCAACTAGATAGGCAAAACTTAATAAATCTGATAACAATAAGTGTTGTTGAAAATGGGGATCAAGTAGAAAGATTATTGCCAGGGGCTGGGAGAAGGGGAGAATGGGGAGTTTGCGTTGAATGGGTACAGAGTTCCAGTTGGGAAACATGAAAAAGTGCTGAACATGAATGGTGGTGATGGTTGTGATACAATGTGAATGTAATTAATGTCAGAGAACTGTACACTTAAAAATTGTTAAAACGGTAAATTTTGTTATGTATATAATAATAATACATTTTTTAAAAAGCAGAAAAAAAGAAAAGGAAGGAAGGAAGGGGGAAGGAAAGAAGCAAGAGTGAAAATCGATGGAAATTTTTATCCACTGGTGACCACAGTGTATATCAGAAAATAAACGAAAAAGCTGAGAACCAGATTGAGAACCTGGTATGTGATGTAGAAACCTTCCCCTCCTATTTCTATCTTCCCACTTCAGCTCATATGTGGTGGACTCACTGGCTTGTTAAGCACCAGAGTGAATGCTTCACTGCCTGTAGCTACTGAGGAAAGTTTTCTCTCTTTCTTATTCAAGGAAGGATCACTGAATTGAAATCAGCGACCCATAGACTTATCTCTCTCTGACTTTGTTCTGTGGACTTTGCTGTCCTTAAGCAAGCATGCTTTGTGCCTTCACTTTCTATCCTCATTTATTAAGCCGATTGTGGAAGGTTAATGAGGGGATACAAGCTGATACCCTCATTCAGGTATACAATGCTGATACCCTCATTCTCCACCTACAGGTATCCCTCTCATTGGCCTGAATTGTGCGGCATCAGAGTTGAATAATATTCTAATTCTTGGATTTCTGAGTTGCATCTAGAACTAAAAAGAAAAACAATAGCTCTGGTATTAGAGAAATCAAGGAGAGTAACATCGATCTTTCCCTTCCTATTGCAAGAGGACTGACAAAAAATTAGCCATAAATTTCTTTCTGGTTCATCAAGAAAAACATAAAGCAACAAACACAATTCTATTTTGACTGTGAAGTTTAGAGAGAAAGAGAGCAATTTGGCTAAAGTATTGTGCTTTTGTTCCTATGTATTCTCATTATTGACACATTCATTGTGTTGTAAGAAATTGAAATACTTACTTCTTATAATGTTGCTTGGACCCAATACATTTGGAATTAAACAAGAGATTTAAAGAAAAAAATAGCCATTAAATATCTACTAATATCTGTCAGAAGGATATCTCATTAGAGTCAGTAAGTTTCTTTTCAAGAGTTTTAGCATATTTCCCACAGGTGAGGTTTATAGGGTAGTAAAAATACAGATGAAAATAGAAAGTGACCTTGAAATAGTAAAATAAATAAATTAAAATTTTTTAAAAATAAAAGTGAGGCAGTGTTTGAGTTTTAGCTAAAATTCTATCGCTAACTAATAATGGGATCTTGGAAAATTTGTTAAAGCTACGTAGGTTGCAAAGTGATCTGTTAGATTGGAAGATATCTAGAGCTGCTTCCAGTTTTAGTTTCATAGTCTTTACAATTTTGTCAAGTATCCAAGTTGATGCTTTCCACAAAGTTAAAATCTACACCTTAGGAAATAACTGCAAGACTGCCATGTTTTCAATCTATTATTTGGAGCTCTGTAGACAAAACTTCAATCATCAAGCAAATTAGTTTATCCTCATTTCTCAAGCAATAAAAATGCTGCTTTGCATAGAATCCATTGTTTCTATACTTCAAAATCATGCTTATGTTTGACTTCCCACTATGACAACACATTCACTATGAATAACTTAGCTTTTTATTCTCTTTCTTCCCAATCTTTCTGATCTAGTCCTTTGTTGTAATAAAGGACCGATCAATAAAAGAATGCTAAGACTGCCTTATATGGTTCATCCCTAAAAAGAACTTTAGAAAAGAAGCGCATTTAGATTTTTTTCCAGAGTTTTTTATCTCTCGCTGGAGATTGGAAACAGAATTAACTGCGCTCAGTAATATCCTCCATAAGATGTATAGTCCATAGAGTTATGTTTAGTCTAATGACATCCCTCAGGGCTGGAATGAGATTCTCTTCATTTTGGAGTCTCCACTATCTAGCACCAGGCAAAAAACATGACAGATTTTTCTATAAATGTGTGTTGAACCGAATTTAAAGGAAGGGATCAAGGAAAAGAATTAAAAAAAAAAAAAAAACTTCAAATTAATTGGGCTAGACACTTTGTGAGTACTTTACAAAAGTTATCCCACAAAGGTTACCAACTTTATGTAGATATTTTCAATAAACACACCGAAGCTGCATTTGTTCAGGGAAAAAGGACCCTATTCTCATGGATTTCATTAACGTGTTAGAGCAAAGCCTCATATCTCTGGCTTGATAAACCAGTTTCCCCTCAGATTCAAGGTTTTGTCCCATGTTCACTCTACCTCATAATCTGCCTGTAACTCAAGGTTTTCCATAAGCACTTTGGACTTCATTAGAGGGTAGAAAAATAAAACTTGTAGGTTAATAGAAATGAATGTAGTACATGCAATTTTAGAATTATTTGTAAAGTTGTAGAATTCTCAATTTATAAGAACTTGACTTTGCCTTCTTTGAGTGTTAATCGGTAACAATCTTTTTCAAAGGAATCAAAGAATAGATAGTGAAAAATGAGTACGGTTCATTCAATCCCAGCAGCATTTTAAATACTGGCTGAATATACAGCCATGACAGGACCACAGATTTAAGTTAAAAAAAAAAAAAAAGGCATTGTGAAAATGAAATACTGAATATACCAAAGTTTTATCAGGTTAGTACTTCGTTCCAAGTACATTCTCTTTTGGCCTATAATTTATAGAATCATTTGTGGAATATTTGCTTCAGTTGAAGTGTCAATGTATTCTGCAGGAACTTTCTATACAAAGGGCATCACATTTACACTCCTGAGGATCTACAACAAATATTTATAGAGCGGCTTCTATGTGCTGAGTATTGCTTTAGGGTTAAGCCCTGGAGATAAAGCTTCAACTGCACTTGAGAGCCACACTCTAGTAAACTACACTCAAATAGGGAGATATAAACCTCCGAAAAGTAAATAAAATGTGTACAATTAAAACTAAAAATAACATAAACAGATAAATAGGATATATTCAGTAAAAAAATAAACCAAGTCTATGGAAAAAAAATTGATCGATGATTTAGAAAGATAGTGACTAAGAAGGTCTTCTCTGGGCTTCCCTGGTGGCGCAGTGCTTGAGAGTCCGCCTGCCGATGCAGGGGACACGGGTTCGTGCCCCGGTCCGGGAAGATCCCACATGCCATGGAGCAGCTGGGCCCGTGAGCCATGGCCGCTGAGCCTGAGCGTGCTCCGTAACGGGAGAGGCCACAACAGTGAGAGGCCCGCATACCGCAAAAAGAAAAAAAAGGTCTTCTCTGAAGAGGAGTCAGCCATGTGAAGATATGGTGAAAAACCATTCTAGGCAGAGAAAAAACCAAGTGCCAAACCTCAAGTACAGACTAGATTGATCTTGTTTGAAATACAGAAATACCAGTGTTCCTGGAATTTCTCATGTGAGAGGAAGGGAGGTTGGAGATGAAGGAGGCACAGATAAATCAGGTCAGGGACCTCCCCTTTCTAGGCAAAGGGGAGGAAGGTGGATTTTACTTGACTTGAATTACAATGGGAAACCATTGAAGTAGGGTACATTCCAAGCATGGGGGAGGGGTGAGGAGCCTCCAATTGCCCAGGTCCAGCTGGAGGGTAAACCAGTGATCACATTCTCTTGATGACCTCCTCCAACAATATGATTGTTATTCTGTTTCCAAAACTGAGGCAAGTACTAGCATCACTATGGCCCAAATGTATCAAGGGAAGTGTAAAGAATCTCCTTTCTCTGATTTTCATGCTAATATAAGAAACTAACAATCATGTGTGATAGAGTCACAGAGCAGAAGATGCAGACAATAAGCATGTATATTTAACTGAGTACTATATAACTGGCATTTAATCAGGTGCTTTGAATGCATTACCTTATTTAATTTTCACAGTAATCCTGAGTTAGGTATATTTCTTCATTTGGAAAATAAAACAGAGATCAAGCATCTTGACCCAAGGCATACAATCGATACATGTCAGAGCCAGAATTCAAACTGTGTCTGTCTCCAAAGTAAAAACGCTTAACCAGTAAGTCATGCTGTTTCCATGATCATAAAAAGAGAGGTAAAGTGATAGAAAAATGAAAAAAAACAGTCACTAGTATCCCAGAGTGGCTTCGCTACATCTAAAGCATTGACAGAAACTGACTCAAAATTAGCCATACTTTTAAGAGGATAGCAGTTTCTCAAATAAAATTTAATGTAACCTACTTTTGTGTTTGATAATATCAAGTTTCTTTTCTCAGTAAGGTCCAAAGACCTAAAAGATCCTTAGTCCTAATAGACTTAGAGTACCTCTGAGTAATATTTATGAATGCATCAATATAGTGTCAAAGTTTAAAAATTAAGCAGCTGGATTTTTTTTTTCACAAAAATACCAAACGACTTACTTATTGTTAGTCCTAATAGACTTAGAGTACCTCTGAGTAATATTTATGAATGCATCAATATAGTGTCAAAGTTTAAAAATTAATCAGCTGGATTTTTTTTTCACAAAAATACCAAACGACTTACTTATTGCTTTTGCCTAATTATCTGTTCTGTCCTACTGGTTTGACAAAATTGGCCTTTTATTTTGGCATAAGGTAAACAAGTATTAATAAATTATAGGAAATTGAAGCCTCCAAGCCATATTTCAGAAGCAACAAGTTCTTTTCATTCATTTATAACCAACTGCAGTGGGATATATCCAGCAGGTGAGAGGCCATTACCTACAAGCAGATTAATCACATTAAATATCATGCTTTTATGTACCATTCAAAATATTGCCTGAATAAATCACTTTCAGTATCGGTTAGAAAACAGGTAAACTGTAATAGTTAGCATCTCTAAAATTTTCAGGGATAGCCCTTAGTTTCCTTTCCTCTTGTAGGGATGGTCGAATTCAAACAGACCACAGCTATAAAATAACACTAGAGAAAATTCACAACTGGCACCAGGACTAATACAGTGTTAGTATGGTGAACTAACACTAACCATGAGTATGGTGAATACTAAATATAGGTATGGTGTGACTGCTAGAACCAGAGCTCATAAGTATGTGTAAAAGTCACAGGTCCTCCCTTAAGAAGCTCCCACAAAGTATGAGCTTGTCACCTCCGAAAAAGCCATAGAACCTGATGATAGATGAAAAATCAGTGATCAGAGTTAACATCACCAGTATTGGTACAAACCAATCATATGTGCTTCTTGGTGCAATGCACTGACGATCCAGCATGAGGTCAGTGGTTTTCTTGCCCGAAATTCATAACCTGAACTAGAGAGGAAAACATCAGACAAACCCAAAGTGAAGGAGATTCTACAAAATAACTGGCCTGTGTTCTTCAAAAATGTCAAGATCAATAAACACAAAGAAAAGCTGAAGAATTTTTCCTGATTAAATGAGAATAAACAAATACAGTTACTGAGTGCAATGGGTAATCGGATTGAGTCCTGGACCAAGAAAAAAATGAGTATAGAGGACATTATGGGAGAAATTGATGAAATTTGAATAGGGACTGTGGATTAAATATGAAATGATGTAAGATATAGGATGATGTAAGAACATGTTTTTGTTCTGTAAAATTCAACTACTTCTATAGAAGTATTTAAGGTCAAAGGAGCCTGGTGTCTCTAACTTGCTCTGGAATGGTTCAAAAAAAATGTACTTATGTTTTGATTTACATGAATATACATAGTTTTTGTCTTACAAAAATGGGATTAAGTACACTGTTCTGCAGTTGGGTGTTTTCACCTGACAAGTATCTTGAAGATATTTTCTTGTTAGGGATACGTAATCTTATTTTATTCCTTTTAATTGTGCCATTGTATTTTATAAGCATTGATGACTAAGTAGTTTTGATTTTTCAATATTATATACAATATATGATTAACCTTTATTATGCCTGTATCTTTATAACCCTGTCCCAGTATTTCTGTGGGATTAGTTACTAGAAGTAGAATTATTAGATCAAATGATATAAGCAATTTAAATCCTGGTAAATGGTACAAGTCACCCTCCAAAAATTTGAATAATTTACCACAGTCTTTAACAGTGTATGAGATTTGCCTTCAGACTCCTCACCACTGGATATTAACCATTTATATTTTATCCAATTTATCTGCATTATTATTGGTTTAATTTAGCTTTTGCAGATTACTGATGAGGTTAAACATTTTTTAATGCATGTATTGGTCATCTGTACTTATTTCTATAATGTCTGTGCTTACCACTTGCCCATTTTTTTCTTTTGCCATTTTCTTGTTGAATCATGAAGCTTCCTGTGTATTATAATTATTACTCTTTTGCGGCATTTAAACTAAAAAAAAAAAAAAAAGACTTTCTTCCATACTGTGCTTGTCCTTTACCTTTGTTTACGATGTCTATTAAGAATTTTAAGTTTTGTGTAGTGAATTCTTTATCTTTTATTTATGTATTATTGGTTTGATATCTTGTTTAAGAACTTTTTCCTATCCCTAAAAATAGCCTTCTACATTTTCTTCTATTACTTTAAAAATATTTACATCCTAATCTACTAGCAGTTTTTATATAGTATGAGGTAGTAACTGAAATCAAATTTTGTTTCCAAATAAATGTCCATCCCTATTTCATTTAATGCTTGCTTAATTTTACTTTCCTTACTAACTTGAAATTTAATCTTTTTCATATATTAAATTACCACATAGATATTGCCTGTTTCTGTTCTCCTTATTCAATATCATCTATGTAATTCTGAAACAATACTGTGTTATTTTAGCTCTGTGATATATTAAAGTTTATGTCAGAACAATACCCTCCCTCCATTCCCTGTCTTATACATGTGATGTAATAATTAAGAATACAGATTCCAGAGCCAGTCCTGATCATAGCACTTTCTGTCACTGGCATGTCAGTTGAATTTTCTGTACCTCCTATTCCTTAGCTGTAAAATTTGCAAGAGTATAGGATTACTACCATAATTATAGGATTGCTAAGATTATAGCATTATTATTCACTGTGATAAATAAATGAGTTAATACATGTAAAATTATTAGATCAGTATTTATCATATAATAAATACCCTATTGATGATGCCTATTACTATTACCCCCTTACATTTTATTTTTGAAAAATATGGTCATTCTTTTGCAATTCTTGCTTCATGTAAACTTCTGCATCAGTTTTCCAATTTCCATAAGTATTACCATGTACTTATATTTTGTTAGGGCAGTGAGCACTAGGTTAATTATACCTGAAATCCTTTTTGTGTAGCTTGGTATTACTGAATAATGGAGCCCTGTCTTCATATGAAAGTATAAATAGAGTCAAATATATCACTCCCTTTACTCTGGACTTTCTATGGTTAAAGCTGCCCCCTCCGACCACTGACGAACAGCTCCCAGGACGCTGAGAATGGTTTGAAAATCTCTGCTCTGGAATAAGTTTTGTCTTACTACACAATCTCTCAACACATGTATGTTTGTTTCAGTGAACTGTGACTTAGTTACTGTGTTTTATCATCTGAGAGGAGTTGCCATTTGGTGTGCTTCATAAGAAAATCATCTTTAGACGATATTCCAGAATTTGCAATTTCAGAAAAGAAAGCAATAAATGACCACCATTCCCATCTGTTCCAAGGCTGCATTTTACTAAAAAGGCATAATAATGTGCACCATATGAACGAATTTTTGTTTAACCAAATTCAGTAAAGCCTGTTTTTAGGGGTTCTCACTGTAACATATGGTTAGGTGAGATGTTATTATAATTATATCCACATCGCTATGGTAAATATGCTAACTGCACTAGTCTTTTTTATAAAATACACTACTGGATTTTGTGGTCCAGTAGGACTGTTATTGGTTGTCTTCTTGATTTAATATAAATAGCTCCCTAAACTATAAGTAATCTAATAAGCTTTTTGTATTTTTATATTTATGTCATCACTTCTGTGAAGCTAAAAATGCAGTTCACTAGTCACTGTCATAACCGTAGTCCACTGAGTACAAGGAATGAAAATAGGCTGCATTTGTTCTATTGTTATACTTTGTTCGACCAAGTGACAGCATGAACTTGCATCTAAAACACAAGTTATTGTACACTGAAGGCCAAAACATAGGCTGGTTTTGGAGTATGAGCTAATAGTTCAGACGTGGGATAACAGTGAATGGCTCTCTGGGTTCCAATGAGTAGGGCAACTTTCCAGTTCATCTGAGAGAAGCACAGTCCAGCATCATCACAGCGATGTAGTCATCTGAGAGTCTTAGTAGCTCTGAAAGAGCACATTGCAGAGACTGTGGCTAGTTAGCCAGTTACTGAATGTTACACACTGCTTTGCCTGTGTGTTAATAAAAGGGAGCACAGATGGGACTATTGTTTTAGGAGGGTACCAATAGTGGGTATCCTGATGCATTGTGTCATCAAAATATACAATGTCACAGAAAAAAATGGATGACTTTCAACAGAGGGCTATTATGTTGAGCCATGCTAGGTACTTTGAGCCACTTGTGTAGAAGAGTAAATTTCAATTATTCACCAGAGGTAGTCTCCTAGATGCCTTGTAATCATTGGATAGGTCATTATAAATATGACTCACATAACATGCATTTTGCTATGTAGAGATGAAAATCAATGGTTTTTAGTTGAACAATAAACAATAACTACAAGAGTTGAACTTAGAGTCTTTAGAATTCACTGAACTCTTTGAGCATTTTCTTTGCTCTAACCTACAGAAACACATATGCAATATGATTATATCCCCATGTGACATACAAGATAAATGAGTCTTAGAAGTGAATAGATTTGGCCAATATCACAACTAACAGTTTTGGAGCAAAATTTAAATTGGTTTGTCTAATTTCAAAGTCTTTAACCTAACTTGGAAAGAAAGACATAAAATCTTCTTCAGGTTTTACATTTGAGCTTGAGTCTAGGTACTTTTGTGTTTAATTTTCTAATCCTCAAATATATAGGGGCTTTTTCTGTCTATTTGTTATCAATGTCTAATTTAATAGCATAGTATCCAAGAAATATATTCTGTGTTATATTAATTTTTGAATAAAATTTTGATATGGAAAATTTGATTTTCTATAAAGCTTCAATTGTAGAAAATAATTGAGAACATACAAAAAGATTCAGTTGCAAGGACTTTCTATACATTGTTCTTTATAAACACAAAAATTTTGAGGAAAAATATTGTTACGTGAGTTATGAAAAAAAGCACAAAATAGATCACTCTGTAGTTGTTAAAAATCATGATTCAAAGAAATTTAATAACATGAAATACATTTTAAAATTAAATAAAAATAATACATTTTCAAAACGTAAATTTAGTATGGTCTCATTGTGCGTGTATCTGGAAGGCAAAATTCAGAAATGTTAACATTATTGTTTGGCAAGATTGGGAATTATCTTTATTTTTTTTACTTTTCTGTATTTCTAAAGTTTCTAATATCTATTAGTTTTGTTTTTTTTAATATTGCTTTTAAAGCCTTATATTAATATAAACTATACACAGAACTAAAGTTTTAAAGTTCCTTTTGATTTGGTTTACCCTGACTTTTTAGGTCAAAGTAATGCAAATAGGAACTTTCATTGGCCCTGAAGAGGAACAGTTGAAACTTTTGGTTCAAAACACATCATAATTTCCGATATATTTAAAACAGACAACACACACATTTCCAAAAAATTTCTACTCCTACTGCTGAAAGTTGTTTCAATTGGCCAGATATACCCAGTCTGTACTACCCAATTTAATCAGAACTTTGGGTTACTAGAATTGCTTCAATACTACCCCAAAACTTTAAAACAAATGTAGACTTCTATTGTTAATTGATATTGTCTAGCAAACATTAATTGATATTATATCATAAAAATTTAATATAACAGTAGAAAATTTTCACAAAGTTCTGCAGAAGTTATATGCTGTAGAAGCCCAGTACAATTTTTCTTGGCATCTCTTCTTACACTGATTAATATTTCTTTTGTGCATCATTACTCTTCTAGAGACCAAATGAACTTAAAATTTATTACTCAGTTTAACTACATTGCTTGTAAGTCAACAAAATTCAAAATAGAGGAAGAAAATTGTACTTACTTGCTAATCAGTCAACATGACAAAATATAAAGATAGGTTGACTTAAAATAATATTTTTGACCTGTAATAAAATGCTTGGTAATACTCTAAATAAAATAGAATTTCAGCTTTTAAAGGGCTTCAAACCAGAAGATTATTAAATTTAAAAAAATCACACCTAAAAAAATTATAAAACAGAATGATAGCTTAGATGTGGAGAAATCAGGCATCCTCATAAGCTCTTATTTGGAGTTATAGCCTTTCTGACCCTGGATGTTAGCATAGAGAACAGTCAGCTATCAATATGAATAATAGCCCAGGACCATTAGATGAGAAAGAAATAAGCTTTCTTTTAAGGCACTGAAATTTTGGTGTCTATTCAGTCAGCCTACTAATCATTAATGTAGTCTCCATCTCTCCCCTCAACTACCTTTCTCTCTAGCCTCATCTTTTTAAATTAGGATTACTTGTGGTGTTACTCTATGCCTTTTATTTACTTTCCTGAGAAACTATCTGCCTTCAGTGCCTGGAGACTTATAAAAACTCTCATCTGTAATACAGCTAATAGAATTTGTCCAAATTTAGAGTAATATTGGCATTTTCTCCCAGCTTCGAAGCTGAAAAATTATTTTTTACATACTTATTTTTATATGGACATTCCTATTGTTTAATGAAAGAAGACTAAATGCCTGTTCTTACATTGACATACTTTACTAAAACTTTGATTTGGAATTCTTTTTTTCTTCTTTTTATTAGTATTAATTTTTCAATAATATATGTGAATTAATTATGCAATTTTTAATGAGAAAAGGGGGAAAAAGTTTTGTTACAGTAGGTATTTATCCCACTGCTCCGCACGGTGTTGAATTTAATTAAACTTAAGTTCAGGTATAGACAAAAATTTCTGGCATTCTCAATCTGGCTTTCATTTCTTGGCAAAATCTTCTGCATGGGCCTGTCACAGTCACAAATATTGGCAAGACAGTGTACATCCAGAGGATGCTCTCTCTTTCTAGTTTTCATCTTCAATTCTCTTTGTCCAGAATTAGGAACTGAAAAGCTATGGCTTACTTCAAAATCTCTCATATGTAACTACTGAAACAATATTCCTGCCCATGGGAGCCAAACTCCCAACTCTGATTTTCCAAAGTCCCTAGATCATTCAAGGTCCAGCTCTACTGCTGCCTGCTCTAGGAAGGTTCCGTGACTCCTCAAACAGATGTATTTAACATCTCCATTCATACAATTTTATTTAACACTTGCATGTGGTGCTTTCCAGACCAGGCCTTTTATCAGAGGAATCCTAATCTTTCTGTGCTTCTCGAATTGCAAGCTCCTCGAGGTCAGAGTCTATGTCTTGTTTGTCTTGATATCCTCTATACCCCTTAGACTGTAGAATACATATAAATGATGTTTGCTGAATTTAATTAATTTCCTTGAATTAAACTGAGCAAATATTCAACATAAGTCAATATTTCTGCTGTTTACCTGCCCCTGAAACTCTGTTTCCATGACATTTTCAGGTGATAGGATTACTTTCTTCCAAGAGAAAGATAAGATGATAGTGGGCAAGAAGTACTGAAGTCTTAGATGGAATAAGCAGAAAGAAACTTGTTTCTGAAGTCACTAGTAAGAATATCTTTAGGAAAAAAAAAAACTTGAACAGCAGTTTTGGTGGCACAAAATCTAGAATTTTTAGATTTAGTTATGTATCAATTAACAAGATTGCTAGGGAGCCTAAGTAGTTTTTCAGACATTATTCATTAGGAAATATATTCTAAGCTTCAAATACCTGGCTGAAACTGTGTTTCTGGGACAAAATACTTCCTTAGTAACAAATTATTATAGTAAAAAACAACTGGCACTGTCAGTAGCACAATCTATGAACAATCCTAAGAAGTGTATTCTCTGCAGTTCTCTCAATTTAGTTGATACACCGAGCTATATACAATGATAGATCTTTCTGAGATTTTATGATCCATCTTGAGTAGAAGGTTTTGTAGTGTTGTCAGGCATAAGAGTGATGTGTACTCCACAAATATTTGTTATATCATAGAAAGCTTAAACTTTGGGAGGAAGAATATAACTGTCCTTGTTCTATTTAATCTCACTGAGTCACCATGTTTTGTTCTATATTTCAAGAGCACCTATAACTAACAAGGCAGCACTTTTTTAAAATTACAGTGAAAATCCAGAAGTGGTATTTCCTAATCTGGATTTTGTTAGTCTATAATTTCCACCATAGGCTTTTTAAAAGAAGTAGAGCAAACGGTTACAATCATTTCTGTTATTATTCACTAACTTTCACTCCAACAGAAGGAATTTCTACATTGCCCAAATTTAGAAGGATTTTTGTTTTCAAAAATTGCAATTAAATGTATTATATACATACAATGAAATATTATCCTTCCAATAAAAGAAGTGAAGTTCTGACATATGCTACAACCTCGAAGAAATTTGAAAATATTACGCTGAATGAAATAGACCAGACGAAGGACAAACATTGTGTGATTCCACTTACATGTAATAGCTAGAAGAGGGAATTTAATACAAGCAAAAAGTAGATTAGAGGTGAGCTGGAGCTGGGGAGAAGAAGGGAAGGGAGTTATTTAACAGTTACTGCTTAATGGTTACAGAATTTCTATTTGAGCTGACAAAGTTTTGAAAACAGATAGTGATGATGGTTGTACAACATGGCGAATGTGATTAATGCCACTGAATTATACACTTAGAAATGGTTAAAATGTCAAAACTTTTACGTTACATATTTTACCACAATTTTTAAAAAACTGGAAAATTTCAATTAATGAATGGTGGCATGACCAAAAAAATAGCATAACATTGAATTTTATGCCTGTTACAGCTCTGATTACACTATAATTTTAAAAGTTCTTCCCCAAATATTGGGGTTAAGTTTTTGAAACTGGTGGAAGAATTATCAATTAAAGAAATTAAGAATTTATTTGTAGGGGGTGGAATATGAATAATCTTATTAAACTGTTAAAATAAATGTTAAGTATGTACTTATATAACCATAATAAAGAATACTAAATAATTTACGAACTAGAAAATATTAAAAATAAAGGCAGAATGCTAAATAAAAAGGTAATCAGTGATATTTTACTTTTCTTAATTGATTATTATCCAATATCTCTACTCTGATATTTGATTCCAAGAGAATTCTTTGAAATGATGCCAATAAATTTTTCACGACCATCATGAAAAAGGTAGTAAAGGTAATCAAACACAGCAGAGGGAGAAAAGTAGTTGAGACAAAGCAGTCCTCTCATTGTTCTTCCTCTCACAATATAATGAAAGCATTCAAGATTGTTATAATTGAACTGTGAAAGTTTAATTGTTCGATTATCTGTTTGTGGTTTCAGCCGGTTCATATTCCTTGACCAACCAGTTTTTAGCATGTGAGATGGACGGAGGGCTTCTGAGTGGCCTTTTACTTTTGTAGAAAGTGTGATACCCATGCACAGAGGTCATTCTTTTTCTCATTTACAGGCTACTTTGCAGCCACTTACACATGTGTAGAAAATATTTCAAGTCTTACTTAGAGGTCAATGTTTTTCTTAAATCCCACTACTTTGTTAGATAGTCTTAAATTATAGTGTAAAAAATTCAACTATTTTTGTAGTTTTTTCCCATTGATCCCAAAGCTCCTTTCTCTCTTATCGCTTGATATAATCAAATCTTTAAGATTTCTTCTAATAGATTCTAAGAATGAGAATTTAACAATTGGAACTACCACTTGGTTCAATGTCACTGAATCTTTTCCAATCAAAAAAAAAAATTGTTTCTGTCACTATAGTGATATTTAATTTTCTTTTTCCACCAGAGAAAACCTGCAAAATCATTTTAAAGCCATTTTGCACGATAAACAGATTATTTTACTTCATACATCAACTCCTTTATTCTCTAAAGAATAAAAAATGGAATAAGTATTTCATCCTTTGGATATAAATTGTGTGTTGATTTCAGTGAGATAAGTGATGTGATTCAGCAGGTGTCTGGGACAATCTCTCTTTAGTCTTTTTTTGTCATAGGACTGGCTTTGTTGTGGGAGAATTGTTTTTGCCCATGTTTTTCTGCCAATCCCAACTAAGTAGAGGAGAGTTATCCAATTTCGATACCCTCATCTATTCTTTTGACTTTTCCTCCTTAATGTTAGCATTCCTCACATCCCACCTGTACCAACAGCACTACTTTGAAGAGTTAAAGTAGAAAAGGAAGGAGAGTTTGAAAGAGAGAAAGCAACACAAAAGTTGACAAAAATATTTGATTTTAGAAGGTACGAGAAAATTTAAAAATGTATCTCTTCGAGAATAGTCTTAAATTTACAAATAAAAATTTGAGAAGATAGTGCAGATTTCCAATATACAACACCCAGTTTTTCCCATTATCAAAACACTGCATTAGTATGACATTTGTTATAGTTAAAAAGTCAATATTGATACTCTACTATCAGCTAAAGTCCATTGTTTATTCACATTTTAAAGTTTTTATTTAATATCTCTTTTCTGTTCCAGGATCATATTGATGATACCACATTACATTTAGTTGTCATACCTCCTTAGGTTCTTTTTGACTATGACAATTTGTCAGACTTTTCCTGTTTTTAGTGATGCTGACTATTTTGAGTAGTATTGATCAGGTAGTTTTGTAAGATGCCTCTCTATTGGATTTTGTTTTATGCTTTTCTCATGATTAGAATTGCGTTATAGGTTTAGGGTAGGAAGGTCACAGAGATAAAGTGGCATTTGCATCACGTCAGATCAAGAGTACAAGCAATCAACATGATTTATCATTGTTGATGTTGACCTTGATCACTTGCTGAGGTAGTGACTGTCAAATTTCTCCACTATAAAGTTGTTCTATTTTTCCCCTCTTTGGAAGAAAATAAAACTCACAGACTACATTTAAGGGATGAGGAGTTATGCTCTCTCTGCTTGAGGGCAGAGTATGTACATAAATTATTTGGAACTCTTCTACATGGGATATTTGCTTATTTTTCTCATCTATTAAGTTATCCAAACTTTTATTTATATAACTATGTATTCATAGACACTTATTTTATACTTTATTTTATTGCTCAAATTGTTCCAGAATTGGCCATTGGTAGCTCTTTCAGTTGGCTTCTGTGTCCCTTTGATATACCCCATAAACGTATTTGTGCTTTTTATTTTTTACCACTTTGTTACTTTCTGATACTTCAAGATACTATAGGCTCATCTTGTGTATTTCCTGCCTCAATCCTAGAAGCTGGCATTTCCCCAGGGAGCCCTGGTTCCAGTCATTGGAGAATGCTATTAAGAAACCAAGATCTGGGCACTAGGTCTACTTGCTACTAAAGGAGTGTCATTCCTTTTAGGCTCTTTCAGCTGCATAAATTAAGCTCTTTCTTTGCATAAATTAAGCTTTCTTCTTTGGCTGTAATGTTCCACATGTTTTGACACATGCATAATGTCATGTATCCACCATTATAGTATCATACAGGATAGTTTCACTACCCTAAAAAATCCCTGTACTTTGATTATTCAGTTCTTCTTCTATACTCCCAACTCCCTGGCAACCACTCATCTTTTTACTGTCTCTATAGTTTGTCTTTTTCAGAATGTCATACAATTGTAATCATTATACTTCAGACTGGATTCTTTCAAAGAGCCATATGATTTAAGTTTCCTCCATGTTTTTTCATCATGTGATAACTCATATCTTTTTATTATTGAATACTAATGCATTGTATGGATGTGCTGCAGTCTGTTTATACATTCACCTTGCAGGTTTTTACATATACATAAATTTTTAATCAATTGGGAAAATACCCAGAAGTTCAATTGCTGAATTATATGGTAAAATTATGCTTCCTTTTTTTATTTCTAAATTTTTCTCTCTCCACTAGCCAACTAAATATGGCATTGTGCGATGTTTTTCTCAGGTGATTTCTCCTTTATGGCAATTAGGACTTCATTGACTTTAACGACTATGTTTAAGGTTAAGAAACTTTTGAAAAAAATTTAAATTAGAGATATCTGGTAAGATATGATTGATGAAAGTCATGCTTATTCTATTTTTTCCTATGATAGGGAAGTCTACCAAAATGAATATAAAGAGAAAAGAATATCTACAATGCAACTAGGAAATTGTTACAATTTAAAAAAGTAGTTTCTCTGAAAGTTATTCACTGAACACAATACAGTTTGGACCAAATTAATAAAGTATACCAAGAGATGATATGTATTTATCAAGGTCTTTAACAATTACAGATTTACCTCAATTCAAATAGCAAAGACCTGCAAGACTCAAATAATGATATATTTTTGGAACAAGAAAGAATGATAAGAGAGGTGGACAGGCAAAGGAGAAAACAAAAAAATACCTGAGTGGGCCATTTTCACTATACAGAACAAAACATGTTTAAATGAATATACCTAAAAAGGAACAAAAAAAGTGAAAATGATGAGAAAGAGATGGTAGATATGGGAAAAGCAAAAGGAGATCTAAAATATAGAGAAGAAAACAGAGTAAATGGAGCAGAAAAAAAATTTAAAGATGTAAATGAAGTAAAGGAGAGCTGAGTTTGTTAATCAAAAAAAAATGCTGTTCCAAAAAAAATTATTTTGACGTTATTGAATATCAAACATAGGTATTAGGTGGAAAACTAACATTCGCATACAAGAAGAATTAAAAATCAGTTTGTATAAGTAAAACTATTTTTAAAAAGAATATCAAGACTGAAATATAACATCGATGTGAATCTACTGGGAAATATATATATTTCATATTAAAATTAAGGCAACCAAGACATTAATCTAAATAAAGAATTCTGGGATGGAGAATCTTTGTTTTAATCATTTCAGAAAAAAACGTATTGATAGATATTAATAATGTTAGGATAAAAAAACTAAGAAAATTCAGGTGTTTGGAGGATAGAAGTTGAGAGTATGTGCATACACATGTTAATATATGCATATTTCAGAATACAGAATAAATCAATACCAGCCTAAGTAGGTAAATTTTTTAAAAACCCTCCCCTTCACCCTAGTGGAATGGACTGCAAAGGTGTCAATCACCCAGAAGGCTTCCAGATGTTATCTTTGCTTTGTAAACAACAGTTTTGAACAATCAGTTTCAAGTCTTTGGATGAAACCTCCCCCTGAACAGCTGACAGCTAATCTGAATACTTCTCTATTCCTCACCAAATATTTGCAAGGCCATTCTCCCCCAGTTCTAGAAAAAGTTAGTATTAAGATGATGACAGAGTCCTGTTCCCGGATCAGTGTCCTTTGCAATTTCCCATTGTAGTTTCACTGCATGCCTCTCCAAGGAAAGATAAGAATGTAAAGGAACAACATGCTTCATCTTACTGTCCCTCTGATTATAAATTTCCCCAATAATACCTATTTTTGTGCCTATACAAGGTGCCCTTGTGACATGTGCCTTTGCCTACCACTCTGCAAGACTGTACCACTCTACAGGACAAATTCATGCTTCAGTTCTCTTTAAAATATTTATATCCCTTTAAGCACCAAAGTTCTATTTGGCATATAACAATTAATTAGGTCATAAATTCACTAGTTACATTTTAGTGTTCTTAATAAGATTTAAGAGAAACCAAATTCTCATCAGCAATACATCCACAAATCACATTTCAGAATGTTACTTCTGAAGGCAATAATTTCAATATTTTATTGATTCTAATTACATGCAATTTGAAGGGCACAATTTTCTATACTGACAATGAGTTCTGGGGGTGCACCAGATCTAGCCCTCAATATCTCATATATGATGTGGGAAAGTGATCATTAACCTGTCATCGAAAGCCATCTATAACTATGATTCATAAAATGAAGAAAAAGTAGAAATATATAAAGTACAAAAGATAAGCATTCTTTAAATGGTAGTAGAAATATAATACAATAGTTTGCCTAAGTTTTAAATTTCTTGCAATAAATAATTATGTGTTAGGTAGTGTACATCTGTGCTACTTTAACTAAGAGAACTTACAACACAGTTCTTCAAGCAAAAATGGAAGCTTATTCTCTCTCATATAACAGCCTCAGGTGGAGGGGCTATCAAAGTAGTTCTCTATGAAGTCATACAAGGATGCAGATTCCATCCTGCTGCTTTGTCATGTCTTCAGTTAGTTTTTATCTACATGATTATAGCAAACTCACACCATAACTTCTGTGTTTCAATTTAAGCCAAGAGTGGAAAAAGAAGCGAATGGTAAGTGGTTTCCTCTAGAGGTTGTGACTGCTTTAGAGGTTGTGACTGCACACATAACTTACCTTCGCATTCCATGAGCCAGAATGAAGTCATGTAGCTACACCTGGCTCCAGGCGAGGCTGGGAAATATAGTCTGTAGCTGGATAGATGCAGCTGAACTTGAACTTGGAGGTTTCTGTTACTGCAGGGAAAAAAAGAACATATACTAGAGACGATTAATCTGTGTGTGTGTGTGTGTGTGTATGTGTGTGTGTATGTGTGTGTGCTGAAGATTGCTACCCTGCCTTCTGTGCAGGGAGAAGCAGTAAAAAGGTCTTTTGTATAGATGTTTTCTGAAAATTTTTAAACAGGCCACTGACAAACAGCCAGAATGCAGGATATGAAATGTTTCACCATGTTTTTCTTGTCTAATTCCAATTATTTTCTTTAAGATCTCTTATTTTAAGCTTCGCTTCCTAGTCCATGTTTCCTGAAGAAAACTCAGCAAAAAGCAGAAAGGGTTTACTCCTCAACCCAAATTGACCTCAAAGAAATGAAACTGCTAGAGTTTGGGTATCCCACCCAAGCACCCCACAACTAACCTTCGCAGCAGTATGCCTTTGTGTAGTAAGCTGTGATGATCCAATGACACTAAAGTTGCATTCATTCAGTTACTACTATGCATTGTGAACCCCACCACTTCTTACCCTCCACTGCTACAGTCCTACATCAAGCTATGACTGTCAATCACCAGGGATGCTGCAACTGGTCACCCCACTTCTATCTCTCCTTCTAAGAGGAATTTTCCACGTAGTACCCCAAATGATTATGAATCAGATCACACCGCCAGCCTACTGAAGTTCTCCACTGAAATCCCCATCACAATTAAGATAAATCCCAAATTCTTTACCATGACTCTCCATGTTTTAGCCCAAGCCTATCTCTTAAAACCCCATTTTCTACCACTCTGCTGAACAACTAGACCTCCTGTGTTAACTCTTCCATTGCATAAAGGATGAAATATATCACAATATTTCCTCTTCTTATGATCAAAGAACTCATTTCTGTGCTTTCATAATTGAAGATTGTAGTAACCTCAACCTTAAGCCCTGTCATAGACCTCCCATTTTTAACATCTGGAGTATTCTCTAGCTGAAAAGAAATAGGTCAGGGACATCAGCCTGGGTTTGAACTTTTAACTAACTAGTGACCAGGAGTCATGTCTACGGCCTTTGAGATAATCACGTTACAGATAGTTACTTTGTTTTCTGACTTCTTCCTCATATTTCTCTTCGTTACTGGGCTCCATTGGAAGTTAAATATTTTCTTATGGAAGAAGCAAAGCTAGGTGCCAATATGCTGTAGAAGGGAAGCATAGAAAATTGTGGACTAGTATAATGAACTCAATCTCTTATGTCTCCACAGGCAGAGCAAGATCTCAGTATGGAGACTGGACGAGGTTCCACTGAATGTCCTTTACCGCTAATGTAATACATGTGTATTGCTACAGAATAGTTGGTATTTCATAAATGTCACATTGCTTTATTATTTTTATATGTGATTTGAACCCTATTTACCAAGATTACTTTTAAAAAATTCCATGTCAGTAATATTTCTAGGTTGTTTACCACTCTTTTGATTTGGGTAATGCAGGGTCCCAGAAAATAGGGAAGAGCTCTTGTCTTCAATTGGTGGTATCAAGAAAGAGGTCCCTCCTCACTTCAGTCTTTGACATAACTTGCCTCCTCGCCAGAACTTTGTACAATTCCAAAGTATAAGACTTCCAACTACAAAAACCCATATTTTCTCCCAGTGATTTCTTCTTCCAGAGGAGGCAATATATAATGGCTAATAATATAGAACTTGGAATCAGGCTGCCCCAAGATTTGAATCCTGGCACCAGGCAACTTATTGGCTACGTGATCTTTGACATGTCATTTAATCTTTCTTTCTCTCAGTTGCCTCATCTATAAACTGAGGATAATAATAATAGCACCTATCTCAAGGTTTTTATGAAGATCAAATAGGATAAAATCCTTGAAGACCTTCTCAGATTTTGCACAAAGTCCTCAGTAAATGTTAGCTTGTTATTGTTGTGGTGGACATATTCTGAAACCCAGATCAGAGAACCACCCTATCGTGTCTCCTAACCCATCCCCAGGGGGAAAGAGGCTCATGAATTTCCCGGTTAGGTAGGAGGAAAGGTGGAAAGTGAGCTAATGATGCTATAGTTGGAGAAAAAATGATGAAATTAGATTTGCACTGTTATTCTGCAGCCTTTACCTATTAATAAATGACTTTGCTACATTAATCTCTCCCTCTCCTCCAATACTCCCTTTCATGCCCCCCCAGCTTTGTCCTCATTGTCTAAGGTCCTTGACCCCTTCCTCAGGTCAGACACACACTACCCCTACCTAAAGGATAGCAGGTCCTAGTCCCTTCTTATATCTTATAAACTGTAATCTCTGCTGCTTTGAGCCATGTCCAGATGCAGTGGGAAGGCATTAGGTTGATTCCCATAGGGTGGGAAACAGAAGGACTGAGGGCTGCAACCCTAGCCTCTCTTTAGCCACTGTGAAGATCTGCAGCTAAATTATCTTTCTACAAATATGACTCAAATTATGAGATTCAAATTATTTCTTGAAAATCAGCCAATCTAGTCTACACATTGTATATGTATTTATTCATTCATTATGTAACATAATGAAAGGCCAACCAAATTGACTAAATTATTTGCATGTTCACCTAGACAAAAGGCACCATGTTTATATAATTAGTTTATCTGGTTATTTTTTAACAATAGTTACAGTTTTATGCCAACACACCCTGGAAAAGGCAATTTCACAGTACTTTATATATGGGTACATGTTACACAGTTCATAGTCCCCAATTTTTTCTCTAGAGGGATTGGCCTGAGGGGCAAGGATGTGACAGTAGAAGGATTACAAAGGGTATATGAAAACAAAAGTGCATTAATATCCCTATTTTAAACACCAAGTCACCATTTATAAGTTATATGACCTTAATCATGGTTTAATCTCTCTGAGCCTCAGTTTTTCTGGTTCTAAAAATGTGGCTACTTATATTAATTATTTAAAATTAGATCTAAATAAAAGCGATAGGAGCTTACGGGAAGATGGCGGAAGGGTAAGACGCGGTGACCGCTTTCCGCCCCACAGATACACCAGAAATACATCTACATGTGGAACAACTCCTACAGAACACCTACTGAACGCTGACAGAAGACTTCAGACCTCCCAAAAGGCAAGAAAACCCCACGTACCTGGGTAGGGCGAGAGAAAAAAGAATAAACAGAGACCAAAGGATAGGGACGGGACCCGCACCAGTGGGAGGGAGCCGTGTAGGATGAAAAGTTTCCACTCACTAGGAAGCCCCTTGTCGGGCGGAGACTGCGGGTGGCGGAGGCGGGAAGCTTCGGAGCCGTGGAGGAGAGCACAGCCACAAGGGTGCGGAGGGCAAAGCGGAGAGATTTCCGCACAGAGGATCGGTGCCGACCAGCACTCACCAGCCCGAGAGGCTTGTCTGCTCACCCTCCGGGGTGGGCGGGGCTGGGAGCTGAGGCTCGGGCTTTGGTCGGAGCGCCGGGAGAGGACTGGGTTGGCGGCGTGAACACAGCCTGCAAGGGGTTAGTGCGCCAAGGCTAGCCGGGAAGGATTCCGGGGAAAAGTCTGGACCTGACGAAGAGGCAAGAGACTTTTTCTTACCTCTTTTTTTCCTGGTGCACGAGGAGAGGGGATTAAGAGCACTGCTTAAAGGAGCTCCAGAGACGGGCGCGAGCCGCGGCTAAAGCGCGGACCCCGGAGACGGGCATGACACTAAGGCTGCTGCTGCCGCCACCAATCGGGGAGCCCGTGCAGCCCGCCACTGCCAGGGTCCCGGGATCCCCGCCCCTCCCCCCGTGAGAACGCACAGCACGCCTCCGCCTCCCGGCTTGAGAGCGGCTCCTTTAACCCCGTCCTGTCTGAGCGAAGAACAGAAGCCCTCCAGCGTAGAGGCGGGGCCTCTACACGTAGAGGCGGGGCCAAATCCAAAGCTGAGACCCTGGGAACTGTGAGAACAAGGAAGAGGAAGGGAAATCTCTCCCAGCAGCCTCAGAAGCAGCGGATTAAAGCTCCACAATCAACTTGGTGTACCCTGCATCTGTGGAATACGTGAATAGACACGAATCATCCCAAATTGAGGAGGTGGACTTTGAGAGCAAGATTTATGATTTTTTCCCCTTTTCCTCCTTTTGTGAGTGTGTATGTGTATGCTTCTGTGTGAGATTTTGTCTGTATAGCTTTGCTGTCACCATTTGTCCTAGGGGTCTATCCGTCCGTTTTTTATGTTTCATTTTTTCCCTTTTTTTCTTAATAATTATTTTTTATTTTAATAACTTTATTATATTTTATCTTCCTTTATTTTATTTTACTTTATCTTCTTGCTTTCGTTTTTTCCTTCCTTCCTCCCTCCTTCCCTCCCTCCTTCCTTCCTTTCTTTCTTTCTTTCTTTCTATTTCTACTAATTCTTTCTTTCTACTTTTTCTCGCTTTTATTCTGAGCCATGTGGATGAAAGTCTCTTGGTGCTACAGCCAGGAATCTCTGCTGTGCCTCTGAGGTGGGAGAGCCAACTTCAGGACACTGGTCCACAAGAGACCTCCCAGCCACATAATCCCCATAAGGTTAACAGCTGATCTTTCAGCAGAAACTCTGCAAGCCAGAAGACTCTGGCAGGACATATTTAAAGTGATGAAGGAGAAAAACCTGCAACCAAGATTACCTAGCAAGGATCTCATTCAGATTTGATGGAGAAATTAAAACCTTTACAGACAAGCAAAAGCTGAGAGAGTTCAGCACCACCAAACGATCTTTACAACAATTACTAAAGGAACTTCTCTAGGTAAGAAACACAGAAGGAAAAGACCTACAATAATGAGCCAAAAACAATTAAGAAAATGGGAAAAGGAAGATACATATCGATAATTACCTTAAATGTAAATGAACTAAATGCTCCCACCAAAAGACACAGATTAGCTGAGTGGATACACAAACAAGACCCATATATATGCTGTCTACAAGAGACCCACTTCAGACCTAGAGACACCTACAGACTGAAAGTAAGGGGATGGAAAAATATATTCCATGCAAATAGCAACCAAAAGAAAACTGGAGTAGCAATTTTCATATCAGACAAAATCGACTTTAAAATAAAGAACATTAGAAGAGACAAAGAAGGACACTACACAATGATCAAGGGATCGATCCAAGAAGAAGATATAACAATTGTAAATATTTATGCACCCAACATAAGAGCACCTTAATACATAAGGCAAATACTAACAGCCATAAAAGGGGAAGTTGACAGTAACACAATCATAGTAGGGGACTTTAACACCCCACTTTCACTAATGGACAGAGCATCCAAAATGAAAATAAATAAGAAAACACAAGCTTTAAAAGATACATTAAACAAGATGGACCAAATTGATATTTATTGGACATTCCATCCAAAAACAACAGAATACACATTTTTCTCAAGTGCTCATGGAACATTCTCCAGGATAGATCATATCTTGGGTCACAAATCAAGCCTTGGTAAATTTAAGAAAATTGTAATTGTATCAGGTATCTTTTCCAACCACAATGCTATGAGACTAGATATCAATTACAGGAAAAAATCTGTAAAAAATACAAACACATGAGGCTAAACAATACACTACTTAGTAACGAAGTGATCACTGAAGAAGTCAAAGTGGAAATAAAAAACTACCTAGAAACAAATGACAATGGAGACACGATGACCCAAAATCTATGGGATGCAGCAAAAGCACTTCTAAGAGGGAAGTTTATTGCAATACAATCCTACATTAAGAAACAGGAAACATCTCGAATAAACAACCTAACCTTGCACCTAAAGCAATTAGAGAAAGAAGAACAAAAAAACCCCAAAGTTAGCAGAAGGAAAGAAATCATAAAAATCAGATCAGAAATAAATGAAAAAGAAATGAAGGAAATGATAGCAAAGATCAATAAAACTAAAAGCTGGTTCTTTGAGAAGATAAACACAATTGATAAACCATTAGCCAGACTCATCAAGAAAAAAAGGGAGAAGACTCAAATCAATAGAATTAGAAATGAAAAAGGAGAAGTAACAACTGACACTGCAGAAATACAAAAGATCATGAGAGATTACTACAAGCAACTCTATGCCAATAAAATGGACAACCTGGAAGAAATGGACAAATTCTTAGAAATGCACAACCTGCCAAGACTGAATCAGGAAGAAATAGAAAATATGAACAGACCAATCACAAGCACTGAAATTGAAACTGTGATTAAAAATCTTCCAACAATCGAAAGCTCAGGACCAGATGGCTTCACAGGCGAATTCTGTCAAACATTTAGAGAAGAGCTAACACCTATCCTTCTCAAACTCTTCCAAAATATAGCAGAGGGAGGAACACTCCAAACTCATTATACGAGGCCACCATCACCCTGATACCAAAACCAGACAAGGATGTCACAAAGAAAGAAAACTACAGGCCAATATCACTGATGAACATAAATGCAAAAATACTAGGAAACAGAATGCAACAGCACATTAAAAGGATCATACACCATGATCATATGGCGTTTATTCCAGGAATGCAATGATTCTTTAGTATACACAAATCAATCAATGTGATAAACCGTATTAACAAATTGAAGGAGAAAAACCATATAATCATCTCAATAGATGCAGAGAAAGCTTTCAACAAAATTCAACACCATTTATGATAAAAACCCTGCAGAAAGTAGGCATAGAGGGAACTTTTCTCACCATAATAAAGGCCATATATGACAAACCCACAGCCAACATCATCCTCAGTGCTGAAAAACTGAAAGCATTTCCGCTAAGATCAGGAACAAGACAAGGTTGCCCACTCTCACCACTATTATTCAACATAGTTTTGGAAGTTTTAGCCACAGCAATCAGAGAAGAAAAGGAAGTAAAAGGAATCCAAATCAGAAAAGAAGAAGTAAAGCTGTCTCTGTCTGCAGATGACATGATGCTATACTTAGAGAATACTAAAGATGCTACAAGAAAACTACTAGGGCTAATCAATGAATTTGGTAAAGTATCAGGATACAAAATTAATGCACAGAAATCTCTGGCATTCCTATACACTAATGATGGAAAATCTGAAAGTGAAATCAAGAAATCCCTGCCATTTCCCATTGCAACAAAAAGAATAAAATATCTAGGAATAAACCTACCTAAGGAGACAAAAGACGTGTATGCAGAAAATTATAAGACACTGATGAAAGAAATTAAAGATGATACAAATAGATGGAGAGATATACCATGTTCTTGGATTGGAGGAATCAACATTGTGAAAATGACTCTACTACCCAAAGCAATCTACAGATTGAATGCAATTCCTATCAAACTACCACTGGTATTTTTCAGAGAACTAGAACAAAAAAGTTCACTATTTGTGTGGAAACACAAAAGATCCCGAATAGCCAAAGCAATCTTAAGAACGAAAAACAGAGCTGGAGGAATCAGGCTCTCTGACTTCAGACTATAATACAAAGCTACAGTAATCAAGACAGTATGGTACTGGCACAAAAACAG
>NW_020174704.1:4198452-4204314 GCF_003031525.2 Neophocaena asiaeorientalis asiaeorientalis | reverse complement strand
ATTGCAGCTCTATTTACAATAGCCTGGAAATGGAAAGAACCTAAGTCTCCATCATTGGATGAATGGATAAAGAAGATGTGGCACATATATACAATGGAATATTACTCAGCCATAAAAAGAAACGAAATTGAGCTATTTGTAATGCGGTGGATAGACCTAGAGTCTGTCCTACAGAGTGAAGTAAGTAAGAAAGAGAAAGACAAATACCATACGCTAACACATATATATGGAATTTAAGAAAAAAAATGTCATGAAGAACCTAGGGGTAAGACAGGAATAAAGACACAGACCTACTAGAGAATGGACTTGAGGATATGGGGAGGGGGAAGGGTAAGCTGTGACAAAGCGAGAGAGAGGCATGGACATATATACACTACAAACTTAAGGTAGATAGCTAGTGGGAAGCAGCCGCATAGCACAGGGAGATCAGCTTGGTGCTTTGTGACCAGCTAGAGGGGTGGGATAGGGAGGGTGGGAGGGAAGAAGACGCAAGAGGGAAGAGATATGGGAACAAATGTATATGCATAACTGATTCACTTTGTTATAAAGCAGAAACTAACACACCATGGTAAAGCAATTATACGCCAATAAAGATGTAAAATAAATAAATAAATAAGAAGCTTTGGTATAAACTCCAAAAAAAAAAAAAAAAACTATACCCAGGAGTAAGTTAGACCTCAGAGTATCCATTTTAATCTTGGTAATCTAGATCAGAAAACACTGGTTAAATTCTAAAGTCAAAATTAGGTATATTATTACTTTCCTCCCAACCAAACAAAGCAGTTGGAATAGTATTAATACTTTTCCATACAGGACAAGAGAAGCAGGCAGCCCTCAGAAGAGGCTGTATCCTACACATGCTGAGTTCTTGTAGTTTCACTACTTATATATATATGATTTTTCTTTCCATAAAGAAATGTGAGTGAAAGGGCAGGATGGAAGTCAGACCAACGACTTTCCCTCCAATATTGTTTTCTCCTGGAAAGAGTAGCTACTCAGCTGTAAAGAAAATTGTCAAGTGAAAGACAGGAACTACTCTCCAATGTCAAGTTCATTGGATACTTCTAAAGACTAAAGAAGATAGCAGTAAATGTTTAGCAGAGCACTGGTAATACAAAGGAAGCTCAGTATATTATGAGTTTTGTCACTGTGTTGTTGTTGCAATAAAGTCTAAGTCTGAAATGAAGTTGGCCAAGAATTTATTTTAATATACAATGGGCCTGTTGCTTCCCTGATGTAATAAATACAACTTTGTTGATCTACCCAAACCATGTTGTAGTCCCTCCACCCTATCCCCATCACTAGCTTAATGTAGCTTTAAATTTAATTATAGTCAATTTCTGACCTTCTAGAGGAGAACATAATTCACTCTTCCAGTGCCCTACTTTCTTGAATCCTATAGATTTTAGCTACTTAAAAGTTCTACTAAATACAGTTTTAAGCTAAACTTAGTCTTCATTTAATATAGGAGACATAAAACAAATATTCATTATTTAGGAAGGGCCTTGGAGATAATTTAATTTAATTCTACTGTATATTCTTCAGTTTGTATACCCTTTTCTTTTACAGTGATAATATATTTCTGACTCTAGAAATATATATTCATTAAAAACATTTTTCTCTGTGAATATCTCATTTTACCTTGTCAGAACCACAAACCACATTTTTGAAATTAGTTAACAAGAGGTCACCATCACCTCCACCAGTCAACCCAACACTCACTCCCACAAATATCATACTTATAAATGACAATGTTTTTCTAGAGTGTTACAGTCATTCATGTAGAGAAAGTAGGTTACTCATAGGAAAAATTATTTAAAATTTTAAGCACGAGTTTCATAGCTGGAAAATAATCTTTAAACTGTAAACTTCTCAACTTTTAGCAAAGAATTATTGAAATACCTTTATCAAGTTCATATCCATGTATTGTTCCATGCTACAAATATTTCTAGAGTACTTCCTCTGCTATTTATTAGAGATAGAGCATTAAAAATGTGCCTAAAAATTTGTTTTTCCTCTGGAGTCCTTACAATTTCATAAGGGAGAAAACAACTTATTTATACTACGAGGAAGGCAGTGATTAGTAGTAAGATAGAGTTGTGAAAAAAGTAACATGGGAACACAGAGCAAAGAGCTATTAGTTCTACCTTTGGGGACTGGGTAATATTTACAAAGATGCCATCTGAATTGGTCATTTCAATTGTTGCTCTTCAGTGTCTACTTCTGATGTCAGCATTTTTTAAAACTTTGCCCTACTTACCTTTTCTGTGTTTTCATATTTGCACCTACGGCTATGTGTTCATTTTGAGGATTTCACAAGAAAAATGGTCTCAGGACTCCCAATTGTGCCTCTTGGAAACCTGAGATTTTATGAAGTTGTTTCAAGAATTCTACAACTGTTTGACTCAAGTAGATATTAAATCTCTTATATATTAAGAAACTCTACTAAGAAGTAACCTATCCAAATTTATTATATACTGTAAGCACATTAAGTTTTCAGGCAGGTTATATTACATTTTTTTCAAATATTGAAATAGGGGCTCTTTTGCTACCTCTGTGTATATATCTGAAAATACATGCCTATTGTCATTGGTTAGAAAAATTACATTACTGCCCGTTTTTAAATTAATGACTGCCTTCAAGAGTGAATAAGTGCAGTTAGAATACATACACCCCATTCTTTCTAAAATAACAGACAAGACTCAGACAATGCTCTTACGATGGTGTAAAAGATGCACAAAAAATAAATAAATGAAATTAGAACAATATGGTATAATAGATAATTTTAATGCTTATGGTCTAATTTTAATATTACAGCTAAATATACCTAAAATATAAGTAGAGATGTTTGCTAGCTCTTGGTTAGAAACTAGAAATCATTTTCTGAGTAGAAACACATAATTTATGAATAAATTTGATTACGATAATTATATTGATAAGGATCAGCATGACAAAACTATTTGAAATATACTAGACTCAACTGATTTTTCAAGTAACTTCTAACACACTCACTGTAGTGTTTGGTATTTATTAGAGCCATTCAGAAATCAAAAATAAGCAATGAAAGCACAGTCAAAAATTGTGAAAATCAACTTTTAAAAAACTTCAGAAATTAACCAAAGGCTTGCACCAATCTGGGGAGCAGTTGTTAAAGAACAAAAAGGGTTGAATCTCCATAAGAAGAGTTTTGCCCCATTTCAACTTCTCCTATTCCAAATTCCCTCTCCAGCTTTGCAGTAGCCTTGAAACCAACAGCTTTGTAACCTTACTAGCTGTGAAAATCAGCAGCCTAGCAGCCACTAGAGGAGGTAAATTGGGTAGGAACTCCACCAAGAATCCCATGCCAAGAGAATTTTTGGTGATTTGATCTGTCTGGCAGCTACCTCAAAAAGTTTCAATCACAGAGATTTTCTTTATTTGGCCTGACTCAGTGCTCACACTAACATGGTGGGAAGTATCTTCACCCCAGGGTATTTGTCAAAAAGGAATAACATCACATCACATTTGCCTGAAGCAGTGATACAATTTGGGGCAAGCAAGAAGCTGGACAAAAAATTAAAACTGATATCTGGGAATTGATATGTTCATAGTGATGTTTTAATAGCTTCAATATATTCCTGGGGATCAAAAAGGATCTAAATATGTAGAGAACAAACTTACAGTTACCAAGGGACGAATTGGGAGATTGGGATTGACATATATACACTATTATGTATAAAATAGATAACTAATGAGAACCTATTGTATAGCAGAGGGAACTCTATTCAATGATCTGTGGTGACCTAAATGGGAAGGAAAACTAAAAAAGAGGGGATATATGTATACATATAACTGATTCACTTTGCAGCAGAAACTAACACAATATTCTAAAGCAACTACACTCCAATAGAAAAGAAAGAAAGAAAGAAAGGAAGGAAGGAAGGATTTAAATAAACATTAATATATATTACATAGTCTCTCATAAAGCATAATGCTAAAAAAAAAGACAAAAAGAAAATTTACATGAATAAGAGATACAAATGTTAAGGAAAATACAGATATAAGCAAGGGCAAATTATACACAGATTTTCTGGTGGTTGAGATGTCACTGAATTCATGGCATTGGTGCTTAACCAATGTTAACAGTTAAACCACAGTTTCCTCCCTCTATTTTCTCCCTACTTCTCCCTTGCAAGGTCAAGGGTGAAACGATGCCACATTAAGTAGCTAGAGATTGCATGGTCATAAAGCCGTCACTTCTCATTTTGTCAGTTGTATACCATGAGTTAATTGATTAATTAATTAAGACACAGATATTTTCCAGCAGATTACATCACAACCATCAGACAACAGCCTACATATGAAAAGAGACAATATTCTCGATAAAAGAAAAATTTATTCTTATGGAAATGATAACATCATAATCTGAAAATAACTTTAAATACCCATATATCCTTCTACACAGAGATAAAGTATGTAATTATTTCTATGAAGCAAGAATAGTAAGTGATGTAACAAGCACAAGTGGCTATAAATCAAGAAGAGGCAATTTTGCAAAAGAACCAAAAATTTTGCAAAGAACCAAATCAAGACCCTGTTAATGGGAAACATAATTATTGAAATAAACAATAACAAAACCTTTCAATAGACAGGATAAATAGATGGCCAGATTTGTTTACATGGAAAATTGGCAAACTAGAAATTAAATTAAGAAACAATTTCAAATGACAGCAAGGATAAAAAGAGATTAAAAGTTTGAAAGAAGTCTGAGAGAAAATAGAGGCTAGATTCAAATGTTTCAACATTTGTTGTTTTGGGGGTCTCAATACCACACAAGTTTGATTCACAGAATTCCAAAAAAGTTTTACTCCTGGCTAAGGCTTATTACAGCAAACAGATACAGAGTAGAAGTAATATGCAAATATATATGCATTGGATGTAGTCCAGAGAGATCAGGTGCAATTTATTGAGTCTTTCTATGTCTCAGCACAGGATGTGCTTTGTGGTGAACCACAGTAACCTGTGTGAAATATCTCTGCTTAAGGAAATCTACTCAAGTCTTCAATATCTGAGGATTTTAGGGGCCTGTCACATAGGCATATCCTTCTAAGTAACCAATCATGATAACTGAAACCTAGGACCCCAACAATGAAACCAGGTACACATCTCCAATCTTGATTTTTGTGTAAAGCAATCCTGATGAGGTAGAATAGCATAGTCCACTCCTCTAGGTGTGTAAAAGAATACCTTTAATCATTAACTTGAAAAGCTTTCTGAGGGCTGCATTCAAAGAAATTGTGGGTCAATCATAGAACCAGGTTTACATGGAGACAGATGAAAACTGAGCAATCAGAGACGTTATATTAACTCTTTCTTCACATTTGTCTAAGACAATTCAGAAGAAGAAAATGGAAAAAATAGACAGGAAAGTGTTCTAAAAATTGTTGGTAATAATTTTCTAGAACCAAAGATTTAATTACTTTTAGATGGGAAAAGACTACCAAGTATCAAACAGTATAAAACATTAAAGTGACACTTCTGAAAAGAACAAATAGAAATAAATAAATATTCTTACAAGTAAACAACGAGAAAAGAGAGATTGCTTAAAGATAAAGAAAGGTTAGACTAACACGCTAGTGTTAGTATTGGAAACAAGACATCAATAGATCATTAACATTCTGAGGAATGTAACAGTGAACTTAGAATAATAAATTATAATAACTTTCCATAATTCAAGAGCAGAAAATAAGGTAAATATCCTTTCAGTTATACAAGGCCGTTGAAATGGTATATATATATATATATATATATATATAGTTTATATTACATATAATAATAAATAGCATATATTATATAAAAATATATAACCATTATATATATAAC
>NW_020174704.1:4191415-4198277 GCF_003031525.2 Neophocaena asiaeorientalis asiaeorientalis | reverse complement strand
ATACATATTAATTATATATAACATATAAAATTATATAAAAACTACATTATATATATATTTCAATGACTCATATATCTGAAAGTATTTTTTATCTTTGCTCTTGAATATATACATATTTTGAATATATATATACACATTTAGAAATTAGTACCCACAGATTCCTTCAGCAAAGACTTTGAAAACAGTAGTATAATAAATAAAAATGGAAAAAAGGAATGAATAAAGGTACTGAAATGATTTAGTAATAATTTAGAACTAAATTCCAAGATAATGGGCCAAGAAGTGAGTTGGATTAAAATGGGGTCTTGAAGTAGTTAAAATGATAGTCATGTTGTCTTCTTCAGGGGTAGAATATTACCAATGATCAATTTTTGTGATTGATATAGCAATTAATTTGACATCAAAGATGTTGATGTCAAAAACTTGAGGATAGACTAGAATAGAAATAAATATAGGAATAGAAATAAAACTAGAATAGAAATAAACATAGGAATAAAAAGAAATAAAATGAAAAGGAAAATAAATGCTAAACCAATAAAAAATGGAACAAAAGTAATTTAAAAGGAAAAAATAGAAAAAAGGAATAAGCATAGTAAAATATGTTGATCCATAGATAATATACTTCATGAAAATAAAGTTAAACTCATCTACTAAAAAGAACTTTCGTGGTATCTTACAAAAGACATTCTGAATATACGTCTCTTATAAGACACCTGTGAAGCAAAAACTCAGAATATTATGCACACACACACACACACAATAAGGTATAGTAGCCCCAAATTAGCAAAAACAAAGTTAGTAACAATCTAAATATTTTAAAAAGTAGAATTCAATAGGGGAAAAAAGCTATGAAAAGACAGGAAAGAATCTTAAATACGTACTACTAAGTGAGAGGAGCCAATCTGAAAAGGCTACATATACTGTGTGATTCCAACTATATGATATTCTGGAAAAGGCAAAACTATGGAGGAAGTGAAAAAAATCAGTGGTTGCCAGGGGTTAGGGAAGAGGGAGGGATAAATAGGTGGAGCACAGGATTTTTAGGGCAGTGAAACTACTCTGTATGATATTCCAGTGATGGACATATGTCATTATACATCTGTCAAACCTACAGAATGTACAACACCAAGACTGAACTCTAATGTAAACTATAGACTTAGGGCAATGCTGCTTCAGCATAGGTTCATCATTTGGAACAAATGTACCACTCTTGTGCAGAATGTAAATATTGAGAGAGATTGTGTGTAAAAAGGGAACACAAGTATATGGGAACTCTCTGTACCTTCTGTTCAATTTTGCTGAACCTAAAACTTTTCTAAAAAATAAAATCTAAAAAAAAAAAGAGAGAGAAAGAAAGAGAGAGAATGCACTCATATATTAGCATTATAATTCAAAATTATTTTTAAATGGATAATTTTCAGTACACTCAGAATTTGCAAATTGGTTTTAATGCTTAACAGTATTTTCATAATAATACAAAAAGAACACAGGACCTAAAAATTAATAATGAAAACCCTGAGAAGAAGGGACAAAAGATGAGAACACAACATTAAAAAATCAGCACAAGTTTGTTATTCGAGAAAATGAAAACAAGATTTATATTATTATCACCCACATAGTCATTTTTAATCTTTTGAAAGCTGATAAACACAACAGATAACATTTATGAAGGGCTAACTATATTCCAGGCATGCTTGCTAAAGATTTTGTGTGCAATAACTCTTAAAATCATTGTAAAAATTCCCATAAAGTGGGTACTGATGTTTTATTTTCATTTTATAGGTGAGGGAAGTGATGAAGTGTGTTAATGACTTTTCTAGTATAGAAACACACTTACATTCTTGGGGAAAAAATCACACTTGATGATGACATTGTATTCGTTTAATGTTCTTTTAATCACTCAATGTGTTAGGGTCTATTAGTTAATATTTTAACTAGGATTTTCCACTGATGCGCCTATGTCAGGTTGGGCTGGAAAAAGTAAATATTTAAACTTTAATATCTTTATTTATTATCTGTACATGTGAACTCTCATATATTAAAAGTATTAAGACTCCTGCTAATAGTGGGCTTCATGCTATCTTCTTGTATATATTATAATTTCTGATATACTTATGTTGGCGCTATACTATTTGGTACATAGATATTCATAATTGTTTTGTATGCATAGGAAAGTATGCATTACTATAACCATAGAATATCATTCTTCATCTTGTTTAATGGGTTTTGGGTTTGCATGACATGTAGTTTCCAATCAAGATTGCAATTCCCACTTGCTTTTTGTGTGTATTTGCCTGTAATATGTTTGTCTATCCTTTTATTTTCCAAATATTCTGAGTTTTCTTGTTGTAGATATAAAACATAAAATTATATTTGTTTTGTGATCCAATCTAAAAATCTCTACTTTTTCATAGAGAATGAGATATTCTTATTCACATTTAATGATATGAAGGGTATGTTTACTCTTAGTTCTGCCATATTACTTTACGTTAGGTTTTTGCTTTTTAACTTTGTAAAATTCCTTCACTCCGGTCTATTTTTTAAAATTTATTTCTGTGCGTGTGTATTCTCAATGTTTATGGTTTTTATTTTGTTCCTTGTTACTTTTATTTCTTTAGAAATAACTGCATTTTCCCATTATTATAGGCTGCATCTGTTAGTTTGCTAAAATAAGTAATGATAAAAATTAGCATTTAATATTATCTTGATTATAGTTTTTGTATTGTTAAATATGTTAGATGACTTAATTGTTCCTTTGAATGATTTTCTTTGACTTCCAGCCATTAGACAATCAATGCCTTTATATCTCATCTTTTTTTGCCCTTCTCATCCAAATTCTGTTTAGACAAGTTAGTATTATATTGTCTGGGTCTATGAGATCTATATTCTATTATTTTGTTCTAATTCTTACATTCTCATATTTCAGGTCAATAGTTAATACATTCAATGCTCACAGCCAGTCCTTGATCCAAGATGTCTCTTCCATTTATCTCTTAGAAAGCTAAATTCCATTCTCTATTCTGAAGACAGGTTCATGAGGATAATATTCCCTTAGTTCTTGCATGTTCAAAACTTTGTTTACACCTATGATATTTGAAGGACTGGCTAAATAGAAAAAGACTTAACTCTCATGCTGGTATCTTGTGGGCTTTGGTATCTTGTGGGCTTTCCTCCATTGATACTGGATGGCTCTATTCTGCTATGAATGTTATAGTGAGGCCAATCTCAATATTTTCCTTTATAAATTATTGTGTTTTTTTGCCTGTATACCCCACATATTTTTTTATTATATTTAAATTCTAGTTACTGTACTAGGATACATCTTGGTGGTGACAATTTCCGTTAGTGATCATTGTGTCCTTTAAAAATGAAATTTCAAGTCTTTCACTTCAAGAATTTTTTCCTTAATAACATTAAAGATTTATTCTTTTCCATTATTTATATTTTCTTCTTCAACTTCTCTAATTATGTACGTGTTGGATTACCTTTGCCTGTCTTCTCCATTTTTCATATTCTCTCTAATCCTGTTCATTTCTTAATTTCCAGTTCATTTTACTAGACTTTCTTATTTTTTGCCCTCCTTCCCTTACTGTGTTTACCTCTGTGTGTATTCTTCCATATTAAGTCTTCATTTGTGATGGTTTTAATTTTAGCTTCACCTTTTTCCTAAGTTTTACCAGCTTTCGGTCATCAGCTCCTATTGTGGCTTCAACCTTGCCCAACCAAGCTCTTGCATAAAGCCTTGTAGTTTTCATTCATGGAAGCAATTCTTTCAGTGTGCCCTTATGAACATTCATGGCAGAATGTTAGGACAAATTTTTCAATTTCTCCATGGCAACATTGTTATGGTGTGTGTTTTTCAACAATTTGGTACATTTTGGTGATCCTCTATAAGTCTTTTCTTATATTATTTTTGTGTTGATGCTGTGCCTGTTCTTTTTTTTGTTATTACTCATAATTAACCGAGTTAAATTCTTCTCCTCCAGTTTCCTGGGAAAAGGAGAGGGTAAAATAGTCATCTGGGATTTACAAAGGGTCTGCATTCCTTTACCCTTAATCTTGTTGATGTCTATAGTTTAATTAATAAATAGTTCTTCTTTGGGCTTAAAATTTATCATAATCATCATAACACCTTTCTTAGTGATAAAACACTTTTACTGGATCACTAGACTCTAAGCTTCACAAGGGCACAGTTAACAATTTTCTTCACTGTGGTATCCCTGGAGCCTAACATGGTACCTGCCCACAAGGGGTGCTTATTAAATATGTGTTCAATAAATAGATAAATTGTATTTTCTTTGCTAACCAATCTTTGACACCAGTGCAGTACTTGTTCAAAGACAGAGTTTTCAATCTTTCTAATTTCAGAAAATTTTAATGTGAGAATTTGTTTTCAACTAAGTAAATACAAGTCGGTGTTTAAAACGAAGCTTTGTATTTTACTTACTTACTTGGCTTCCTAGGTTGTAAAGCAACATGTAGTTCAATGAAACAATGTAATAGCACAATGCAACACTAATAAAGATGTAGAAAGGGAAGGAAATACAAAAGGAAAAGAATGCTGTGGTAGAGGTGACAGAAAAGTTTTCATCCAGCCTGAGAATTTAAGTTGAAATCCAAGTCCTCCAGCAGGAAAACTGGGAGGCCATTCCATCTTTTATCATCCTATTCTTGTCTCTGGTGGGCCAAGTGGGTGGGGAGTAAGGAGTTAGAACCTGGTCTTGCTGTGCTCTATATGTCACCCCTTCTTGTGTTTGGCTTTAAAGCATTTTAGTTTGCTTTTTTTTTTTTTACCTTTTACAAGCATAAAATCAGACTATACAGACATCGCTATTATAGTTTGATAATCAAATATAGGAGGAAAATAGTAGAAATTTTCCAAGTTGAATTACCTTAGCAAGGGAGGAATGGGGAATATCCTAAACAGGGGTAAGAAAATAGAGATTTAATTCTCCGTAACCACTCTTTGCTCAAATAGCTACTAGTATTTGAAAAATGCACTGCTCACTTCTGTAATACAGACACAACTGAGAAGGCTTAGAGAGTCAAATGAGCTGTAAGTCTTCACCAACCATTTCCTTTCTATGGTCTTCTTTGAAAGAACAGCATATGGCAAATTTGCATGGTACAACAGTGAACACCTGGAGACAGTAACATGCTTTTTAAAGCTGAGGTGTGTTAGGAGAGTTTAATATATCTTGTTCCCTTAATGAGGAGGTGCTTCTCTCATTCAGATTATCAGATAAATGAGAAAACAAATATTTTGATTAGCAGATAAACTCTGCAGGACAGATTCTAGTAAGTTGAGAATACGTAGACCATCCAGTACTACTTTATCACCAACATTTTTTTTTCTCATATGAATGTATAGGGGAAAAGCTAGAGGCTTTTCATCAATATTTGGGTATGCCTTATTGTGTTAAAAATGTTTCTCCATATTGCATTTACAATTGAGTGTGAAACTGTTTTAACATGAGTACATTTGTTATAATTGTAAAACAGCTTAGGTAAAATAAAATGCCTATTTCATTTATTCTAATGGATAAGATTCTTTTGGCATTTAAAAGATGACTCTTAAGTAACTAAAAGCCTAATAATTTAAATACATATGAACAAACAAAATCAGAAACTTTCCACAGGGAGTAAATCTGTCACTTTACATGTTATATTATTTGAGGAGAGTTTTACTAAACTTTTTTTTCTAGTCATATCTTTTACACAGATAATCTACCTGCTCCCTGCTTATCTTCAACTAACACGTGAAGATTATGAAACACAATATGGTTCACGAAAATCAGTCAATAATGTCCAGTTGTTTTTATATTTACCGAATGTGTGGATTCACCCCCTCAATCTTATGAGTGAACAGGGGCTAAATACAGTATTTTCATAGGAGTCTTTGTAGTTTGCGATTAAACAGGACTGATTCACAGTCTAATAAAGCCAAGCAAGTCCTAACAAGAAAGCAAGGCCAATCTTAAGAGAATCTGGATAAAAACGAAAAGCTCTGCAATTACAAAAAAATTAGAAATATTTCGATTAAACTGGCTAAGTCGTGTCCTGATTTTTTAGGATATTGAGAAAAGGGAGGAGGAGAGCCAGGACAGAGGGCAATAGACTGCCCCTGTGCCCTTCATACTGAAACCTTCCTATATCACCAAGAATGGTCCCAAGCAATCGAGTCATAGGATTACTAATATTATTATTTATATATATATATATATATATATATTCTTTTTACCGCGTTAGTTGGTCAACTCGGGAGGCAAATAAACACCGCCACCCGTGCCCAAGCAACTGCTCCAAGGAGCTGGCGATGGTTGCCTGCATTGAGCTTCCCGCCGGCGGCTCCTTCTGGCCGGACACCCTGTGCCAAAGAGCTCCCGGGGAAGCAAATAGCAATGGGGGGGAGGTACACAGATGTCATGGATGCACATGCATGATCATAATCTGACCAGAAAGGAGAGCGAGGCAAGGCGACTGCCAGCAGATCCGAGCCGGGGAGCCGCCGCAAAGGGGCGGGCGGCGGTGTGTGCGCGCACAGGTGCCTAAGGCCGGCGGCGCTGGGAGCCGGCGCGGCCGCCTCGCGGCCTCAGCACTCTTACCCGCGCGCTGAAGCCCAGGCTGCTGCCGAGCCCGGCCGCCCCCCCAGCCCGAGCCACTGGAGGAAGAGCCCAAGGAAAGGGCGCGAAGGGGGAAGGAGGGGAGAGGAGGTGGGGGGCGGGGGAGAGACCCAACACCTCCTCACGGAGATCTCCTCCCCGAGCCTTTCTGGTGCGAACCTTTGCGGGGGTCGCGCGCGCCTCCCTTCCTCCTCCCCACTCTGGGCGTCCGTCCCCCGTCTCCCCTCGCTGTCCCCCAC
>NW_020174704.1:4163587-4191083 GCF_003031525.2 Neophocaena asiaeorientalis asiaeorientalis | reverse complement strand
GCTTCCTCCCCTCCCCCTCGCCTCCCTCCCTCGCGGAGCGGGCAGCAGTAGCCGCTTCAGCCGTGCTGGAGATGGGAAGTGAGCGCGCGCCGCGCAGCAGCTCGGGATCCTCCGCCCTCCCCGCCCACTGCTCCCCGCGCCCCCGCCGCCGCTGTCGCCGCCTCGGCGTCCCCCAGCTCCAGTCCCTCTTCTAGGACAGCGCCGCCGCCACCGCTCGGCCCTGCCCGCCGCCTGCGCCGCGCAGCCCTCACGCGCTCCCGGATGGCGCCTTCCTCCCCGGACCGGTGAGTAGCCTGGAGAGCGCAGGGGGTCGGGCGCCCAGGCAGCAAACTGAGATAACCTCTTTGGCGTTGGGGGTATCCCCAAACCACCTGCTGTGCTTCTTCAACCTCCAGGCAGGGTCTCGGAAGGGCACTGCTCCGTGATTCCCCGGGGGCTTTTTGATTTCAACTCCACCTGCTGGCGACCCCTCTCCCTCCCGGGGACAGCTGGGGCAGCTCGCGGTCCCGCCTCACCTTCCAGCCCCCGAGCTCCCACTTTCGCAGCAGCCGTGGATGGCCCTGACCCTCCCGTCACCCCATCAGCGTCCCCTCAGCCCTCACCGTCTCCGCATCTCCCCCTGCTGATTTCCCGCTTCTGGAAGCCCGCAGACGCCCGCATCTGCCACCCTGTGCCCGGTTTCGCGCTGACAAAGCCTTTCCCACAAAGTCCGCCCCTGACCCACCTTCCCTCCTTTTCCAAAGCCCGGCTGCGGAGCCCCACCGTCCCGCCGTATTCCTTCGCAAAGGAAACGGTTCTGTCGGTGAATTCTGACCTCATTCCCTCGAAAACGGTGGTACCTTCTCAGCTTTTTCTGACAGTCACCTCAGAAAACTGACACAGGCGCGCGGTGGTCCTGGCTTCTGTACAGTTACTTTATGTGTTTCTTAGCACCTGGGCTGTTTAGGGGATGATCAAGCATGAAAAAAAGAAAGACAAAAACCAAACCTATTCCGACTAAACTTTTTGCTATTGTTGCTTTAAAGGGCACAACTATTTACGTCGCTCAGATTCGTTGGATTAATTTAGAGGAGTCAGCTGGGTACAGGGAACGCCCCTATTTTTACTTGTTCCTCCGGAATCGGTCTTAATTCCAGGTTGAGAACCGTGCACCCGGCTGGGTGATGAATCTGCTTTAGCAACAACACTATCAAAAGCCCAGCAACTCTTGAGAATAAAGAAGCTTTTTCTTGAAAGAGAGGAGAGTAGCACCAAACTCACCCTTTAAAATCTTCTCTGAGTTTGCAATAAGCCAAAGCCCTTATTTTTCTTTAGGTTTAGTGGCTAAGAAAGGGATAGAGGAGGATCAGAAAACGTACTAAAAAGCTTCTGCACTATATGGGTGCTTCAGGTGTTGTGCAGTATCTTAGCATACAGACAGTCTTTCTGTAGAAGTTTTCTTAGGGCAGCAGACCTTTCTTCTGAAACCATGTTTAATGTTTCAGTATTTCTAGTTGGTTTGACAGGAAAGGGGGTTGTGGTCAATGAATGAATACGAGCAAGGTGATGAGGGGATGAGTGGTGCAGGGAGAGATGATTTAAACACTAAAATGTGTGCTCCTGGTTCCTTGTGTATTGAAATCTTAAAAACAAAGCTACCCACACACAATTTTTGATTTAATTTTTAAAGAAGTGATGAAAGTGTATTGATTTCAGCATATTTTACTCTCTAGAACCCTTGGTCATAGGGCTTGAGTTCTAAGCAGTGCAGATAAGAGTATTCAGAAATAGATGTTAGAAACTTTGAAAGCTGTCGCATTTGAGTATGTAGTATATGAATATAAATTTCCCGGTGATACTATTTTTATTCTTTTAAATAATTTTGAGAAAATAATCAAATTGGCATTCTTCTTCTTGAAGTTGATGGAGAGAGAATGCTTCCTCATCTTAAACAAGCAAATCTCTGCCTACACAAGAAATAGAAAGGGAAAGTTGAGCAATTACCTAGAGAATTTGTTTAGTGAAGATTGTCTTAAAACCTTACCTTCCCCGATGTCAAGATTTTTAAAAATTTTGTTTTAACTCAAACTGTATCCGAGCCTTTATTCCTCTTTTCTTGTGTAGACATAGGTAGAAATGCATTGAGCAACTCACTCGCAAGGGATGGTTTTCAGTAAATGTTTTTCAGCTGCATCTAAAATCAGGAGAGGCTGTGAATAATGACTTTATTATTTGTTTTCTAAATTCAGAAATTTTAGTTGGTTAAATCTAGTGCTTCACTATGAAGAATATTCAAGCTAAGTATTTAAACTTGTAATTACTGCAAATATGCACACATGGTCATATCAGGTAGATAGAGATTAGCTGAATCAAAAGATCATTTAAGTTTTTCTCTAAATACGTTTACCTTTCGGATAACAGTGGAATGCTTACTATATGCAATATGTCCAGCAATTATGAAGCTGTATTGGAAAATATACATTTCCATTAAACAAAAGGGAAAGCAAGTACAACGCTGACTTTGATCAATTATTGCCCACAGTTGTGTTAATGATAAGTTCAAAGCAGTATATGCTAATATAATTCTAATTAACATCAAATTCTAAACAATGTCAGAAGTGCACACCTTTTGTAAGGATGTATGCTCATAAAATGTGCAACATTCTAATGGCCTTTGATTTGTCTCTGAGAATGCAAATAATCAGTCTGCCATAAACAGTGGCAGGATTTCTGTTAAGAACTCTTGGTGAGCGGGAACTCAGGAAGATCTGCCTAAACTTAATGCCATTGTCATTATTAAGTCTCTGCCAAAACAGTTAAGTATAGCACATGGGGAGACAAGGCATACCAATATTTGAACGGCATATCTTTGCATTTCTTTAAGTTGCATCTTACAATTCTCATAAGAGGATGGGGTGGGTTGAAATTAAACGTTTACAGTGGTAGAGGAATCATAAATTGGTAAAGAGAAATTAAAAATTGTGGAAATGATATAGATCATTTCACTAATAGACTGCTACTAGTTGAATGTTCCACGTAAAACCGTATTTTGGCTTGTGCGTAGTGAAGAGAGAGAGGGAAGGGTGCCTAGCAAGAGAAAGTAGGCAAGAAGGGAGAGATAGAAAGGATACATACCTGTGGATACTTGCTTAAATTCTTTACTCAAGTAAAGCTAACTAAATACAAGCTGTATTATTTTGGTATGTGGGATAACAGCTGTTTTCCAACTTGGATTTTAAGAAATTTCTCCTTAATTACAGCAATAAAAATACAAATATTTTTTAATGAAGTGGCACATTGATTTTATTCAGTAAAACTTGGGGATTATAGGCAAACTATTTTATGTGAGCTAATTGACCTAAATAAAATTCTAAACAAATTTAAAAGCAAAACCTTGAAAGAAAATGCACATACTCACACACACCTATAATTACAATATTAGATAAAGAGTCAAGTGATTTAGTGTCTTATGAAGGCAAGAAGATTTGGTCAAGGGATGACTACACAAAATATTTTCATAGCTTAATATATATTTCTCTTATTTTCCTGTTTACATTTGTGGATGTATTATTCAATATTTATGGATATTTGCATTTTATTTACAAACTCGAGTCTGTATATTACAAAATGCTTCAAATTTTATGAATTCAAAATAATCCTGAAATTGTTCTTGTAAGTATCAAATGATTACATAAATGTTTACAAATGACTTTGTTTTCTAACTTTATTCTATAGTGCAAGGACTATTTAACAAAAAGCATTCTCAAAGAGCAAATAAGCAAAACGAATTTTTCAAAACTAGCATGATGATTCAACCAAAGTTTTACAACAGTGTTGTCAAAGTGATACTCTCATAAGATCAACTCTAGTGTACAATGAAAAATCCTACAGCAAAGAAACATTTAGATTCTCTGATTTTACATGTGATTGACTGTGAAATTCACTCTTCCTCATTTAGCTGCAAATGGAATGCTTGGCTCTTACTAGAAAGAATCACAGAATTTAGGTATCAATTAGAAGATGTAAAGGGCATCCATTCCCATCATTTTACTAATAATTTACTCAAGGTTCGTAAGTAGTTAATAGAAACAGAATTAAAATCCAAGTCTCTTGACTTCATCCTAAATATCTTTTTATAAAATAAACATTAGTTTTCTCCCTTATTTTATTTTAGGAAGGTAATAAGGGAGAAATCAGTTTAAGCTTAAAGAAAACCCAAAATGAAATGAAATAAAAGTCTGTGCTTCCTCAGGTAATGCCTAGGTCCCATAACCATCATAGTTGAAAAAAAGGTTTTCTGCTTACTCTTTCCCACCTTCAGGTTAGAACTTGGGAAATATTTAAACATTTTAATTGTCATTTGTCCACCTAAACATCTTTTAATATTTTTGTTTAATCTTTAATAATTTAATATTTTGTTTAACGATGTTGTTTAATTGGCATTATAAATTCTAATAAGGGATAATAAGGTATACATTTCTTTCATGGTAATCATATGTCATGGACAGTTCCATTTTAATTTTTAATAGAAAGTTCACTGGAAAATATACCTTAAAACAGATTTTTGTTTCAGTAATCAAAACAGTGGAAATAAACTTATAGTTTCACCTCTATGCATATTCAGTATTTTGCCACCATAGAGAAAGTTAGTGCATACAGGTGTTTGGGGTTTTTTGTCACCATAGTTTGTGAATAGCTCAGGTGGTCAGGGAAGATAAATTTGTGTCACCAAGTTTCAAGTTCACAGTTGAAAGTCCTGGCACTTTTAGTTTTCTCTTCACTGATGGCCAGAGAAATCAGTGAAAGTGAATGACTAAATCAATGGGGAACTGTCATCATTACTGGGTAAAAAAAATAAACATTCAAATGTATTGTTTGATGATGGTGGCTCATCACTGTCATCTCATCTAGGAAGAGTAAAATGGTAATATAGGTTGATATCTCAACTACATTGTCTAGAACAATACTGCATTATCTAAGGGTGCCTGGGTTGATGGAAGTTAGGGGAATCTGCCATCTTGGACTGCTGGGTGGCTGGTTTAAAAGCTGAGGAAGAAGCCTTGTCTCAGGAACTGGCCTTCTCTAAACCAACTAACATGCAGATTTAACTGAAAGGAGAACTACATCTCTAAGACTCCCTTGACCTAATTTCTTGGGAGTGTAAATCAGCCTCCACTTATTGAGGGCCTAGTACATGGCAAGAACTGAAGTGGTGACCATAGACACAAGGACAAACGTGATATAGGTTCTGATCTCAAGCAGCTTACAATATAACTGGAGAGACAGATAAGAACAAACATGTTGCTGAACAAGGTTGTCCAGAGAAAAATCAAAAAGACTACAGCTTAATCATAATATACCTTGCCAAAATGGATGGAGGTGTGCCATGGCTAAGTCTTGGCACAAAAATAATCTATATTCTTAAAAAAGCATATGTTTCCATTGCTTCCCATATTAATTCTAACTCTGACAAAGATTTTTTGACAATGCGACTATTTATTAACATGAATTGACATAAATAGTCTCATACTAATGAACCCAATGGTTGATTCACTCCTTGTAGGTCCTAGGGTAATTTTTCTAATGGATATGTAACTAATTATCCACTTTTCATATAAGTTTGAAATACCAAGTTTGTCTTTTAAGAAACCTAAGTCTTCAAGGAACATTCAAAGGAACAGAATGTAAAGAAGAAAGAAGAAATGAAGGCAGTGGACAATATATGTGATATCTATTCAATAATTAAAAGTTTACAAACTACTTTAACAAAATATATTCAAACACATAATTTAAATCTCTGTACTCTATTTACTCTGATGGTGAACATTTATTAAGTATGACTGTATGATACATAGGGACATAGGACTGTTAGTGTTAACGATGGCTTCACTGCCTTAACCTGTAAGAGACAACTGAGCTATTTCAGTGACCAATTTCTGCTGATTTTCAAGACCCATGAGGGGTCTGAGATTTTACCTCTAAGTTAGGCGTGAATAATTGATTGTAGTCCTTGCTTTGGAGTGACTGCATGAGGGCAGTTAATCTAACTTGCTCTGTTTGCCTACATCAGCAGCCTGGTGGCATTTGCCTACCCCACCGAATGGCTAAGCAGTAGTTACAGAAATGGGAGCAGGAAAGACATCCAGAAGTGTTGACAGGTATTTCACAAGGGAAATGCAGGAGCTGGGGCCATATTCTGCTAGTTCCAGTACATTTCTTGCTAAGATTAAGGGGACTGTAGATCAAATCATGGTAAGAGCTGTCTGGCTGGGGAATGGCAGATTCAGCAGAGAGTTAAATTTAGGATGCTTGCAACAGTTTGGGAGAGCCATTTTTTCCTGTAAAACTAAGATGCCACTGGAGCCAGGTAAACTGAAAGCTTAAACATACCATTTCCATTTCCAGGTTGGTCTGTATGTACATGAGGTCTGTAGGACCCTTTCTCACATTGAGTCATTGGGTCTGAGCTGACCCATCCCCAAATGAAAAGAGCGGGCTGGACAGTCACCAGACCTCTATGGGTCGGGAGTTCAGTTTTGACAAGAGCTCGATAGCAGGCTAATAGCTGCTTTTCAAAAGAAGTGTACCTGGTAGGGGTGTGCCCTGCAAATTAGGGAGGTGACCAGTCCAAAACCCTCAAAAGAACCTACGAATGGAGGCTGCCTCCCTTTTCCAGAGGCTCTAGTCAGCAAAAGTATTGGTCACAGAGACTTGTATCTCATAGCTTTATTCATGATGTGGGGCTCCAAATACAGAGAGCATGCCACAGCCTATTGGAAAACCTATTGGAAAACAATGTATTTGTTTGGTCCTCACTCAAAGGGTGCTAGTGTTTATACTGGCCAATGTAAAGGTCCAAGTAGAAAGTCCAGGTGATGCACGTACTGTTACCAATACTCAAACATTTCCGTAAGATTCTGGTGTCTTTTTTGTGGGTTGGAGTTGAATACACAGAAGATTTGTTTTGTTTTGGGTGGTGTTGTTTTTTTTGACTGCTGGAGGGATTGAATATTGTGAATCTGCCCATGTAATCCCATGAAACTTTATTTAACAAGCAAAGCCCTGAGTTTTGTGAGGGCTCATCAGCTATCCCGTCCGATGGGAGTGTATGACACCACAGTCAAGACGTTGCTAACAGGAGCCTCTGACTTTGTCATCAACAGGGTATCATTAAATAGTTAAAGCTTTGTACTATAAAGGGTAGAGGCAATCATACTACCCATCTATTGATGGCAAATGGCAGAGGAATTTAGCTACCTCTGGAGATAACCAGTAATAATTTGAGGGATTACTACAAATGTATATTGGTGGCCGTGACACATGAATGTGAGTTGGTCTTTGCCCCAGAAGTCACTGACACAGTCCAAGGTAGTATAGCAAATGTTTCCTCTGTGCAGTGGGTTCAGTTACATGAGCAGTTGGAAATAATTCATTCTGAGCTTTCATTTCTAGTCTTTTTCACTGGCCATACAGGGCTGTTAAAGATTCTGTGTCTCCTCCTACCCATGTTGTCTTCAAGTCTGTAATCAGAGCTGTGGTTTCCTTTTCTCCTCTAGGGATTTTGTACTGTTTATGGGAAGAAACAGGGAGAAGATTGGAAAGTGATTTACATGTTGCATTAGCACTTCGCTACATGTGGCCTATCCCAGTTGTGATCACCTTTTCAGGCACTTAATGGATGATAAAATATGAACATATAAAACATTAATTCCCGCTATACTATCAGATATTGAAACAACAAAATGGTACATTTATTTGGCCCAAAGGTCTGTCTCCACAAGATCGTGTTGGCTTGTCTTTCCCACTGTGAATCCTAAACCTCATTAGCTGAATCTGAGCGTTCTATAAATCCAGTGGGAGAGCAACTGGGCATCCGTACCCAACATACCCATAAAAGTTTGATTCCTTCTCCTTCCTGAAATTTTCCAGCATACTCAGGTGGGTGCATGTGTCCTTTGATCCCTGTTGGACATAAGGATACCTTGGTCTCTGATCGTGATTCTCTTTAAACGATAAGTCAAAGGATAGGAGAAGAGAGGAATCAGGGAGCAGGGAAAGAGAGAGGCTTCATGTGTACTTTCAAGTGATGTAACAATGGCTCGTGGAATAACAAAAAGAACTTTGAACAAATTTTGACCCATCCAATACTCTATATGGGGGAGAAAGGTCCTCATGGCTGACACCATCTATTTCAGCCTTGGGAATTCCTAGCCTCAGAAAGCATAGCCACATTGCTTTTTTTGCTAGGGCCCTGGGCTTGCAACTTCTGGCTGACTCAATCTTGGCTGCACAGTGATGACCTTCTTTAAGGAATCCACCTTAATTCCAGGCATTAGCTTCCCTATTGTCTAGATGACATCTCTTAAGTTCTTGATAGTATCAATATCAGGGCTGGGAAAGATTTCCTACACAGTGGTGGTGACCTCAGGATTTATCTAGATTTCTTTGGGTCTCTTTCTCATTCTGTGGTGGGTCAACTCCATCAGAATTCTAAACTCAATCCAGGACAGTAAGAGCTCACATACTAGGCAAGGCTTCATGTATGGCTTTCCACAGGAGTTTTTCTATCTCAGGAAAATCTCCTCAAGAGAGCTAAAGCTCCTTTAGAGCTGCCCGAACCACTGTAAAAAACCGAGAGATTTTACTGTCACTTCGGATCTGAGTTTGGCATGATAGAACGAAGGAGAGGTTTAGCCATAAGACAACGCACTACTTGTCATTATTCCTTAATAAGAAATGTGCCCCATGCCTCCTTCTTTCCCATGTGAACCAGTCAAAGTTCTAATGATTTACCTGGTTTCTGGTCATGGAGTTCTCCCTTTCACACTCCGTGTGTGTGTGCATCTCTCTAACTATTGTCTGAAGTGGAGAGAAACTGTCTGCTTACCCAGTACAAATCTTAAGACGAAGTTGTAACTAGTCCAGCAGATCAGAGGCTGGTCGCCAGATTGGCAAGACTGTCCTTTCATCTAGAGGAAAATTCACAACAGAGCAGCATTCTGACATCTGTATTTACCTATTTCCTGTTACTTAGCCTGCAGTAACCTCCTCAATTCCTCTTCCTTAACAGACAAAAAAGTGGAGGGCCATTTATTGCTCAGTTGACTGTGTAATTTACTACTGATTCCCACAGACTTTTCTTGAATCCCATTAATGGACCTGTGAGTTCCTCATCCTTCATTTTCCAGAAAGAAATCCATGTCTCTGTTAGCATCCCATCCTCATCACAAACATTATCAAAAACTCTGAAGGGCCTGAGATGTCACCCTGCTTGCATACTGACATAAAAGCCTGCCACAGATTCATGGATGCTTTTAGAAGACGTTAGACTCCTGGATCAGAGATGAAGGATAATTTATTTTTCATGGCAATAGCAGTAGCAAGTGTATCAGCTTTTTTGTATTTGTTCCCTGAGCCCCAATTTCCCCAAGCAACACAAATCAGACCATATGATACCTAAACATTACAAGAAAGGGACCCTGAACTTAAGGAATGCAATTCTTTTATGATGGATGGCATGTATGCCTCCCTTTGCTGTAGAAGGAGATGCTATTTCTGAGCTGTTTGCTTTACAAACATCTTTTAAAAATAGTTCAGAACAAAAGCAGCCACTGCTTCTTTCATAAGATGTTCAGAAATGTAAGAAATTCATGGGAAATTGTTTCCCAACCGTGACAAAAGACTTCAATAAATGCTTGTTTTGGTAGGCTCCTTATCTATGGTATGATATATGTTCATCCTTGAGACTTCCTAATGATGGAACACTTTAAACATGTGAGAACTGAGATTGATTAATTTCTCACTAAGACAGAAACCAAGAAGGAAGATTTTAAAGCACATATATTTAAAGTGCAATGTTAGAGTCTTAGTTACTCCTGACTATATAGATTATAGTGTAAGGCAGATTAAGGAATTGAGAATTTCTATGTCAGGAAATTAAAAATTTGAGCCTAAACCACAGGATATAAGAAATGTCTATGATGTGTAATTATAATAGATTTTAAATAAAAATCATTAAACAAAAATGGGGTATATTCATGTTTCCCCATGGCCTTAATGTTTCTCCAATACTTTACAGTTTTAAGGATAAACTTTTCCAAATAATCAAAGGAAAAAAGATGCATTGCTATTTTATTTTGCTTACTTGTAGACTGTTGGTTCAAGACTGAGCATAGCTGTCATTTTTCTCTAATAGGCATCTCTTATACCTCATTCTGGGACACATACCCTTTCTCTGTATTGGTATAATGTGCAGGCTTATCTGTACAATATTGTGACCTTACAACATCACATTGGCCTGATATGTTTATATATGTTTCACCCACTGGATTACTCTGAAACTGGTTTTCTTACTAATCTTTGTAGTCCTAGTGTCTAGCTCCCCAACTAATACATGGTGGGCATTCAATAAATATTTGTAGAGGTGAACTGAAATAACAATGTCCATTGACAGTGAACATGCAATCAAATATTTTAGAAAATCATGTCCCATGGGGAAGAACTGAATGGAAGTTGTGTAGAATATTTGGGCTGGAATATTCTTTCAGAGTTCTTAGTGACCACTGGTTTAGTTATAGTCATGTAAATATCCAAACTCTGATGCTCCTTCTTAGTTTTGTAACATCCTAAAGCATTTTAAATTATTTCATATTTATATAATATCACTGAAGAACAAATTATAATCATACTTTCCATGACAAAATTAAGTAGACACTTGGAAAATAAATTCTGTACTTTATTATTAGGTTAGTGTGATACAAAACTTTTCCCCAAGAATTACAACTCATCAACTGAAGGATTCTTACTCTACTTAGGGTAAATACTGCTGGAAAGGGTGCGTACCCTGCACTAACAATAAGAAAAAGCCAGGTGAACTAGAAAATCATAACTTTTCTTGTACTCATCAGAAATCTGAGTTCATAGGGCAAATAAATACCCAGAATTTTTAGCCCATGGGGAGATCCCTTCATGGAGAAATTGGTCATGGTGATGTTGTCATATGTGGCAGACAACAAAAGAATACCTGGCCATAATACAAGGGGCTAAAAAGAAATCAATAAATTTTAATAAATTGCTAAAAGCTGTAAGTAGACTATAATGAGAGCCCCTGTGTGTCCCCTGACACAAGGCGGGTTTGAACTCACAAGTGCTTTTATGTGGACCTCCATCAGGTGCTTATGAGAAATATTAGAAGCAGGGTAGGAGACAAGAGGGAATAATGTACGTGCAGAGTAGAGGATTGGCCACCACTGTAGGAAGTAAAAAGCCCACCCACTCCAAGTCTCCAGCCCCCATCCTAATTACAAAGCAATTTTAGAGGAATTTGAAGCATTTGGTGAGCTGAAGCTCAGCTCCTGAGTAGGTTTACTCAATGCCGCAAACTAATGGCCTTAGAATAGAAGAGGCATGCCCTATTGCCAAGCAGAAATAATTTTCACCTGTCTCAATTGTTTTACACTTGATGTTTGGCATTTAATAAAAAGTGACAAGCTATACAGAAATGCAAGGAAAAAACAATCCATTGTCAAGAGTCAAAACAATGGAGAAAACCAGATTGAGGTGATCCAGTATTGGAATTACCTGACAGAGACTTTAATATAACTATTATTAATGTGTTAAAGGACCTAATGGAACAGGTGAACAATATGCATGAACGGATGGAGAATTTCAGTAGAAAAATGAAAACTGTAAGAAAGGTTTAAATGAACGTGATAGAAATAAAAGGAAATGTTATCACAGATCATAAATTCTTTCAATGTGCTTATTAATAGACTCAGTATCCCTGAGAAAAGAATCTGTGAACATGAAGACAGGTCATTAGATATTATACAAACAAACAAACAAATAAAAAGAGACAAAAAGAGTATAAGGGAAAACAAAAAGTTGGAACAAGGCATCCAAGAATTCTGGAACAATATCAAATAGTCTATTATATATGCAATGGAATTCTAAAAGAATAAGAGAGAAAGACAAAACCAGGAGAAATATTTGAAGATTTAAAAGAAATTTTCTTTACAAAAACAGGCTAGACTTTTCCTGAGAATTTTTTAGAATAATGAAATTCATCAAATCACATATGCAAAAAGTCAAGAGAACTCCAAACAAGATAACTAAACATACAAGTAATTTATTTTTTATTATATTTTACAAAACAACTGATTCATGATGGGTAGGAAACTTAAAAATGAAACTAGCATTTCACTACAATTAGTTTGAGAAACACTGATCCCTAGACATGCAAACTAACTAAATAAAAATAAGACGAATGAAATAGATCTATGGCCAAACTTGGCTGATGCCTTTCCAATTTCCAATCCTGCCTTAGATGTTGTAAATTTGAGACCTGTGCACCAGGGATAACATTGTTCTTGCCTCTTCCAGAACTGATTTCACTGAAGTATGCTTTACCGTTATGTTTTCAGTCTCCCTTAAGCTCTATGAAATGTATTGTTGAATTTAAAATAAAAATGTTATGAAAAACCCAGTTTACTACATTACACTGGGTCCTTTTATGATGATCTACTGTAAATGTTTCTCACTTTGTTTTTCAGAGGAGTCATACTGATTTTATTACTGATCATATTGAATGAGTAATTTTCTTTTTCAATGGTTGCTAGGAAGTTGAGTCAAATTTCTGATCCTAATAACTATAAAGAGACTTATGTTATATATATTTTTAATTATATGATACAATTTATGAATGAATTTCATGTCTCCTACCCTATTTGGTCAGTAAAAGTTTTTTTTTTCTCATAATGTATTTAAATTTGTAGCAAAGTAAGGAGCAACTAGAAACATGATGGGTAGTAGAGAAGGGAGGAAGGAAGGGACACATATACTTGGACATGTTTGTATATTGTATATTAAATATCTGAATAAATCTAAAGTACAGTAGTTCTTCATTACATTGTAATTGCCTTGATGCCTAGTTGAAAAGAATCTATGAAAATATAAGTTGGAAATTTCAATGTAAAAATAAATGCAGTGGGGGAAATTTACAGCATATTTTACATGTAAAAGTAGGCAGTAAAATTTACCCATGTTTCCTCCATTCAGATCTGTCTGTTCTTAACCAAGTATGAAAATTGGGAGTCACTTCATGATTATCTCCATGTCCATGTGGTCTCACAGTATTTTCAGGTTCCCAATTTAAGCCGGGCCCTATCTGTAGGCAGGCTGCATAACCAAAGAGATAATAGCATCCTACTGAGGTAATATGCTTTTATTCTTAATGGCAACCTGAGGAGTAGATGAACAGTACATATTATTACAGCAATTGTAAGAAAACTTCAGGCCAGATTTGCATCCTGTTCAACTCGGCATGACAATTTTTTGATTCCCAGAAAAGAAGTTTTTATGCTGCTAACCAGGGAAAGAATCCAACCTATTAAGAACAATTACATGTGGTTTTCAGCTCTCTACAATGGGAGTTGAAACTCTGTATAATTAATTATACTTTATGCAGATAAAAAGAAAAGTTTAAAAGCAAACTGCTCTGCTGGTAAAAGTATGAAAAATATTGAAAGCCCATTTATTATCAGTAGTTTCATAACCATTGCGAAGCTTTGTGCTAAGATTTTGAATATGTTAGGTTGAATTTTACGGAAGAAAAAGTAATTGTAATACTTTTTAGCTTACATGACCTTCCTTTTAAGATTCATTGAGAACTTCTTGATCACTAATTAAAGTTGCTAAACAGTGAACTTCTATTGCATAAGAGCATTTTTCAGGCTGTTGAGACAGAGCCACCTCTAAAACAGGGTATAGCAACCCATAGACAAAATAAAAATTGCTTATAAAAGGAAAGGACTCTTCATTCAATTGAAACAGCAAGGTCCAGAAAACATACAAGTCATAATTAGTTACCTAGTCTGAAAATTGTCCAAATCCTTGGAAAACTGTCCAAAGTCAATTTCTCTTTATCCCAAAATTATTCTCCTGAAGCACATGAAATGTTTATTGACATACACGAGGTATAAAGGGTCCAGAGTGTACTAGAAAGTTCATGTTTTCAAACCAAACAATTGTATAGATGAGCTATGTACTTTCTTAAATGTATCTGTCTTCTGATACATCAAAATACAGACATATGTATACACATGTAGATATTATGTACATACAAACAGAAACTGCCAGATGAATAAATACACATAAATATACTCTCATGCAAAGGCAATACATATACTTGAAAATATACTTACACATAAAAACACACATCAGTAAACATATACACAAGTACATAGATACACACACATAGGCATGCCTAACTTATTTAAATGTTTGAAATTCAGAAAATGTCAATTCCTAAATTTGCTATAAAGACAAACACAAATACTTTCAACTTGGGAGGGGAAACCATGGGACAAACAAAAAGACATGAAAGATAAACCCTATACAAAGCTAGATGAACAAGGTAAATCTGACTTGTTTGTAGTATTTTTTCAGTATTCTCTTCTAATTTCCATCTTAGTTCTTGATCCTTGTGGATTCATTCTTTCCTTCTGTTCCTTCTTTGAGCACATCAGCCCTCAGAATGAAGCAGGCCCAGGAGCAGAGGCAATCTCTGCATCTACTTTAGAAGGGGTAGAAATAGATCATCATTATAATTATTAAAAGTGGAAGAGGAGTACATCATCATTATAACAGTTATTAAAAGATAATTGTACGTGACATTATTGTTAGGCGCTATAAAACCCTATTATTCACTTAGACAGTCCCTGCTTTACCTAGGAAATTATATCCAATATGAAATCAAATCTACAGAGCAAAAAAGGTAGAAAAAATAATAAATCGACATCTAAACGGACTGTAAAATATAATTCATGTAGAACAGTGCGTGTTCTCACATCATTTGCTGAAATTATTGTCTTTATTCCACAAACATCTATTATACTAGTATGTGAAAGTTTCAGTGCAAGATAAATGACTTGGATTAGCAAATGAATAAACTGGCATGACTCAATTTAAGATGCAACAGAACAGAATGGCTCTTTACCAGATGCTTACTATTCATAAGGGCAGTTTCATTCTGTGATTAGGAAACCACCAGCTACATCCTTTTACTTTTGCCTCCCTGGACCCAAACCTTGCCCTTGTACTGAACTCAGTGTGCTTGTTTAAGAGGTGCAAAGAGAGTTATAAAATCTCTTAACTAGAGATGAAGTAAGAGAAATTAGCCTTATTTTTCTTGCTTTTTCAACTTTAAAATTTTTAAGAAAGATCTGTTTTGGCAGCAACTGCCCCTTACTTACAAAGCAGAAACATGAGATAAATGGGTTAGAAATTAGGAGGTACTGGTGGCTTAGATAAGAGGAGATAAACAAGACTTAAATAAAAGAGCATAGGCAAATGAGCTGTAGTTTTCTAAAAGCTCTGATCAGAGAGGGATGAGTAACCATCACCTCAACTCACATAAGCTCACAGAGTTACTACAGATAGAAATCTTTATTGGAAATAAAATGATACAGCCATCTTCTCTAATATGTTATGCCCTTGAGACTGGAGAGAGGGAAGGTGAAGAAGGAGGGAGGGATTTAATTATGGAACATTATTGACTGACTATTATTTGTATGACAAAAGATTCATGAACACTTTAAAAACATCTTATTTCCTCCTCTGTCTTTCTTGGTTCAGTAAATGTCACTCTGCATTTATGCATGAAGATCCATGCATAAATCATCTGTCTCCTTTGCCGCCCATAACTTTATTTCCTCTTTACCTTAATTGTTTTCCTCTTATCCCTTAGTCCCTATTTCTCCCATGCTTCTAATACATTTAGTTTCTTCCATTTTAAGAAGTCATTTTGGAAATACAGGAGCTCACAGTTTTGCAGACCAATGTGGCATCTACCTAGGAGCACCTTAAAAGTTACCTCAATTTTAGGCAGATATAATGTCAAAATTCAAGTTTAACATCTGCAAATGAATACCTGTGGCTTTAAATTTCTTTTATATGTTTGAACCAAAACATTTACACTTCAGAATAAAGATCTTATATAAATCCTAAATAGCTTTATATAAAAAACTAACTTTCATCTTCAACATGTCCTTTTTAAACTAATATTTGCCCTAATTTGGAAAGGTTCTGAGTAGATTTATATGCTGCAAGAGTAGCAAATTATGAAGACTAAATGTATCTCTAAGATTTGCCACTATAATTAAATAAAATCTACAGCAATGTTAATCTAAAACATTGAATCTGTCTATGGATTTCATAATATTACTACACTGCATACTTATTAGGCATAAATGTTGTCGTTCACATAAATGACTGTCATTAAGAATTACTTTTGGGCTTCCCTGGTGGCGCAGTGGTTGAGAGTCCGCCTGCCGATGCAGGGGACACGGGTTCGTGCCCCGGTCCGGGAGGATCCCACGTGCCGCGGAGCGGCTGGGCCCTTGAGCCATGGCCGCTGAGCCTGCGTGTCCGGAGCCTGTGCTCCGCAATGGGAGAGGCCACGACAGTGAGAGGCCCGCGTACCGCAAAAAAAAAGAATTACTTTTATAGAGCCAAACTAACTTTTTGATCTTCCTCTTCCTATTTTGTCAGTGGTGATAGCTTCCCCAAATACCATATGTATTTAATCATGATTATCATTAACACAAACACCAAAACATAAATAAATGCTTCTTCCATGAATAAAACAAAATCCAGGATCTTAAGTTTCTTTTATTGGAAGGCTCTTCACGGATCCAGAGTCTGTGATTAAAAATCCTTGCTGTGGTTTGTATTTTGAGACATCCTGAAGGAGATGAGAGAGGAAAACACCTCTAATCCATTCTAACCATCATCATCTTCCTTTCTGCTTTTACATGAAATTTATTTAAACCAAACTTGATAACTGTGCTTCTCAAACTTTAATGTCCATATGAATCACCTAAAGAGACTGTTAAGATGCAAATTCTTATTCAGTAAGCCTGAGGCAGGACCTGGTATTTACAGGGAACTCCTAGGTGAACTGCTACTCTGTGAACTACACTTTGTAGAGCAAGGCTCTATGGAACTCTGAAGGCAGAGACCATCTACTTCAATGGCTCATAACCAGGAGCCTATGAATCTCCCATGTTCATACACAGGTTTTAAAATTCCATGAGTCTCAAGGAATCAAATGCAAAATTTTATAGGTATATGGATATGAGCATTTTTTTCTTTTCTGGAGAGTGAGTTCATAGTTATCAGATTCTGCAGGAGGCCTATGACCTAATTAAGATAAGGGGCAACTGATTTAATCTGTTCCATTTTTAGATGAGTGAACCAAGTTCTAAGGACGTTAAATGCTCTGGCTCAATTAATCAAAGCTAGGACTTGCTTGCATCCAGGTCTCTGGTGCCTAGACCAGGGGCTTTCAGTGGTACTAGATTGTCTTTCAAGTGATGATTAGAGAGGATGAAGGTTTAATAATTCAGTAAATGAATGAAATAATGAAGGAACAAATAAACAGGTGAATATGAGCACATTCATGCAAATGAGGTAGGTTTTTAAAAATTTTTTTTTTCTTCTAGGGAAAAGCATACTTGGTCTTGGCATAGATTGGAGGAGAAACTGTGGTATCAATGAGATTTAATGGCTTTGATATGGAAGAAGGTGGAGAAACAGAAAAGGGACAGAATTTAAAGATGAACCCCTCAATTTACCTTTATCTCTATCTGGATAAAACTATGCAAATGCTCAATTAACTAGTCTCTAGTGTGAAAATAATCAATTGTTAAATGTTGAAAATGAAAAACAAATCTTTGAATCTTCAGAGAAATGTACTCACAAACTATACAATGATGTTTTCATTAGCCATTTATGCCTAATTATGAGGACAGAATGGCAGAATTACAGGTTCTTAAAAGAATTACTCCAGTGATGTGTGAGGTGACTGGTACAGTAGTTTAATAATGGATTTATAATATCAGTGAAACCTGCATATCAATACTGACCAAGACTTTACTCTGGGCTATGATTCTAAAGGTGTTAGAAGTTTCCAGATAAGATAGCTAATTAGGGCCTAAAACAGATGCTTGAAGCATACACGTGTTACCACCTCACCATGGGTGGATGGTGCCCTTGAACAGACAGAGAGCAATGCTTCCATGCCTTGCCTAAAAGTCAATGGACTAGTAAGATGTTTAAGATGACAATGGACACTTTCAGATAAAAGAAATGCAAAATTTATAGTCATAAGAGTTTTAAGAAGGTGTGGTTTTCTATTTAAGTACCAATTATAGAATCAAATCAGAAGAGGAGTAAAATTGTTCAGAGGAAAGGTGCAAAAAGATTGCAGATATTCATCAGAGAGGATCCCATGTCATATCTGGGTCAGATGAATTCACTCTATCTTGGAATCGAAGACAGTTTTCTAAGTAATATTAGAAAACTAAGGACATCTCAGGCTTCTGTTAGCAGAATGTCTGGCTAATAAGGCAAACAACCACTTTTTAATTTTCCCTCTTTGCCATTCATTATCCGTCTAAACTATAAAGTTAATTTGGAAAAGGAGAAATGTTGGAGACTATGAGGAAAATATTAGGTAAGTCTCTTTAAAACTGTTCTATCATAGTTGAAAGCTATTTAAAGAATTCAGAAGAGGTTTGGCATTTCTAGAAAAGCAGTTCTCTTTCAAGAATAGTAGCTGGGGAAAAAAAATATGTCCAAGATGTTCCCCATCAGCTGCCAGAGATCTATTTAAATTGCAAATCTGACTAGGTCCAGTCTGCTCCTCAACATCCATCAATGGCTTCTAATTGACCTCAGGATAGTGTTTGAACAGCTTGAAGTGGCCTTGAAACCTTTCCTGATCTGTTTCTAGTTTATGTCCCAAATCTCATCTCCCACTGGTCCTCAGTTCATATTTTAAGCTATAGTAATACTGACTTGAAAGTTTTTCCTTGCACTCATCTATAAGAAAATGTTTCTTTTCTTTAGCTTATACTCTCTTTGTACATGTAGCTCCCGTCTTGGCCTGGTTAATTAATTCAAAACTAAGCTATTACCTCTTCCAGGAAAACTTCCACAAACAACCAGCCTGGGATAATTGATCCTCACCCCAGGTTTTCAATATCTCTACCATAGCAGTTAATGTATTATTCTAAAATTATGTTAACTGTGCCTGTCTTTCCCTCTACATTGTATAATAAGACAAGAACCATGTTTTCATCTTTGTATCCCTATCCCTAAGCTCAGTGATGGGCACATAGTAGGTGCATATGAAATGTTTGTTTTTTCAGCTTTATTTGGGTATAATTGACAAAATTGCAAGATATTTAAAGTATACATTGTGGTGACTTGATATACCTGTACATTGTGAAAGGATTCCCACCATAGTTATTTAACACACCCATCACCTCACATATTTATCTTTTCTTTCTTTTTTTTTGTGGTAAAAGCATTTAAGTTCTACTCTTTTAGCAAATTTCAATTATATAATTCAGTGTTATCAACTATGGTCAGCATGTTATACTTTAGGTTCTCAGACTTTATTCCTCTAATAGCTGACAGTTTGTGCCTTTTACCAACTTCTCCCTATATCTCCCATCCACCTAGTCCCTGGCAATCATTTTTCTACTCTCTGTTTCTATGAGTTTTAATCTTAATATATTGTTTAAGATTCCACATATTATAAATCATACCATGCAGTATTTGTCTTTCTCTGTCTGACTTATATCACTTAACATAATGCCCTCAAGTTTCATCCATGTTGTTGTAAATGGAAGGAGTGAGAATTTTCTTCTCCTTCGTGGCTGAATAATATTCCACTGTGCATGTGTGTGTATGACATCTTCTTTATCCATTCACCCCTCAATGGACAGTTAGGTTCTTTCGCTATCTTGCCTATTGTGAATAATGCTGCTGTGAACATATGAGTGCAGAAATCTGTTAGATATCCAGTTTTCATTTCTTTTAGGTATATACCCAAAAGTGGATTGCTGGATCATATGGTAGTTTTTAAAAATTTTTTGTGGGCTCTCCATGCTATTTTCCATCCTGGCTATAACAATTTACATTCCCACCAACAGTGCCCAAGGATTCCCTTTTCTCCACATCCTTATACAAACTTGTTATCTCTTATCGTTTGGATGATAGCCATTTTAACAGGTGTGAGGTGATATCTCATTGTGGTTTTGATTTGCATTTCTCTGATGATTAGTGATGTCAAGCCCCTTTTCATATACCTGTTGACCATTTATATTTCTTCTTTGGAAAAATGTCTGTTTAGATCCTCTGACTTTTTAAAAATCAGTTTAGTGTTTTTTGGGTTTGGTTTTTGTTTGCTATTGAGTTTGTATAAGTTTCTTATATATTTTAGATATTAACCCCTTATCAGATATATGATTTGCAAACATTTTTTCCCTTTCCATAGGTTGTCTTTTCATTTTATGGATGGTTTCCTTTGTTGTGAAGAAGCTTTTTAGTTTGATGTAATCCTACTTGTGCATTTTTGCTTTTGATGCCTTTGATTTTGTCATCAAATTCAATTAACCATTGCCGAGACCTATATTATAGAGAGGAAATGCTTTTTTAATTGAACTGAGCACCACATTATATATGCCATTGATTGAAACCAAGGTGAGGGAGTTCAGCTAGTGCCAATTATGTGAATTGCAGGCATGAAACATGGAGGAACTTCTCAGCCCTCAGAGTTTGTGGTGGTGACTCACCCCTTCTTCAACAACAGTCATGTCCATGCTTACTGCCTACTCTCCACTAGCTTCCCATCAATTCATTAACATGCCTCTAAGTCCCTTTAATCACTGGACCTAACACTCCATCCTCATTTTATACCATTTACCCTTTTCCTCATTTTTGTTCATTCCATTTCTTGAACTTGACAAGTTTGTTTTCACTACAGGGCCTGTGCATGTGATATTCTCTCTGTCTGGGTTCCTCTTCATGTATCTGGGTCTCAACTCAAGCATTACTTCCTCCTCACAGAGGAGGTCTTAATCACTGTATCAAAAGTAGCCAAACTCCCTGTCTCAGTCACAATATCCTGTTCTGTCATGTTCATATTACTTACACCATTTGAAAGTTTCTCTTGTTTATTACCTGTCTTCACTGCTACATGTTAAGCTCCAAGAGGAGAGCGATCTTGTTCTTTGCTATATCTCTGTCACCTAACACAGTCCAAGTATTAGCACATGATCAATAAGTATGTGTAGACCTAATGGAATAAATAATATATTTCCTTTACATATTGGGTTTCTTATAAAATATTATCTGTACAAGGGGTTTTTGGATTAAAAATATGTGGGAAGATCATACCTCTTGGACTTTTGAATTAAAAGTATTTCTCTGTCTCTTCCTCTCCTTCTTGCTTGCTTCCTTTCCTACTTTCTTTCCTTTTTAGTTTCAAATATTTATCAGATTTACGTTACATGCCATGTACCAATAACTAATACATCATTCTATGTACTGTGACCTTAAATAAGATATTTAAAAATTTTACCTTGTTCAGAATATTGTACATTATCTTGTTAAGCAGCGATTATAAATGATTTGTCCTTGTTATTCAAGTTCATAACATAATGCCTATGCATACTTGTTTAAATGGTCCATGTATCTAAGGTTCATTTAGGAGAACAAAACACATACTATTTGAGATCCTGAAAAATGCCAACGGAGAAGGACAACAATAAATTCATTTATTTATCTATCAAGTCGCTAGTGCAGTCATGTGGTCTAAACAGAACATTGCCTACAGCTGGTAGTCCAAAAGTGAAAAGGCACAGCAGTGCAAAGCCATGGCATGTTCCTGGAACTACAAGTATTCAATGTTCTTGGAGAAAAAAGACAGAAGTAGAAAAGGAAAGGAAGTGGTGGGAGGTAAGGTGATACAGATAAGGATCAGATCACAAAATACCTTTAGTGACAGGCAGTTGATCTTAAATTTTATACTGCACGTGACGACTCCAATTCTGTAGGCTCCTGGGAAACAGAGTAGAGTGGTAGACAGGGTAAACCCAGATACAGTACTCCAAATGAAAGAAATGAGGAGGGTGAGAGTGGTGCAGTGTGGATGGAGGAGTGTCCATGTAACAAATACCTATTTTGGAGGTAGTATCATTGGAACTTGAATGATGCAATGTGGGGTTGAAGGTCAAGGAGCAATCAATCTCTGATTATTTCCTGGTTTTGGCTTGGTGGTGACATTTAAAAAGATACCGGAAGGGGGTCAAATTCGTTGGGGTTGATGTTAAAGCACTTTCTCTGTACGTGAACTTTATCATTTTTCCTTGCTTTTAATCTGTAGAAGGTATAGTGAGAGGTGGAAGAGGAGAAACTGATCCACCAGAATTCTCAGGTTTTGAACCAAAGTGTTTGCTCTTTGCCTGCTGCAACTGCCCACTCCTCTGCCACCTGTAGCCCAGTTCCTTAGTCTTCCTGCTTCTTTCCTGTACTTGGCGGGTGTGCATCCTAATGTCTGCCTATTCCTCTCTCCAGTTTTCACTCCCCTGGCCAATCTTGCAAAACACAAGTCTGTAAACACTCTGTCTACACCTGTATCTTTCTCATCTAGTAGACTGCCAGCTTCTTGAGGGCAGGGTTTATGTGTACCAGGAAGCAGCCACCAAAGTGTCTGACAAAATGAATATTTGATGCACTGAATTCTTATTTAACTGTTCTCAAGCCCCCCAAAAACAGGGAGAAGGATTCTCTATCACTCTTAGTTCTTCTCTATTGTGCTTTGTACAATATATGATTTACGATTTATAATCTGTATGTAAATTGCATATACCTTGTATAAATGATTCAAAATTAAATATCACCTTGTTGCTAGTCCCTGAATATAAACAGACATCTGTCCATATTAAGATAAATGATTTTCATATGGTTTTCCTTCCGAAGTCATGTTTCTGCATAGTAAAATAATGGCAACCCTGCAGAGGCATTGGCAGCATAGGGTGGGAGATATATTACTGGGCCAAGTGACTCTGCCACTAACCTGGCCCTGAGACGGACTTGAGAGGTGCATCTTTTAACAGTCCCGGACATTAGTTTTCTCGTTGATAAAAGCACATTTCTAAGGGCATCTCTAGCTCCAAATTTCTCTGATCTATGTTTTTTTTTTTTATTTGAATAGGACACTAAACAATCTGTTAATATATTTATAGTCACCACTTCTACCTCTTATTAATCCTGATGAGTCTCCTCTTGTCATAGCCTAACCCTATTGTGGAAAAATATCATTGAAGAACAGTATTTTCCCTGATATTATGTTTCTATGGAAATAAAGAAAAGAACAGCAATTATTATATGGATAATTGAGAAAAAAAGGTTTACTGGAAGTGTCCAAGAGATTAAAGCATAATTTTTTTTGCCTGAAATTGACCTTCACTTCATTATTTGCTCATAGGGAAGAATACACTGTTGTATTTCATATTTTGATAATCAAAAATAAAATAGTTGGCATCCACAAGAATACATATCACTAAAATATCTAGAAACTTTCTACAGAATGCCAAATATTTGCATAATTGACTTCCATTTTTCTCTTTTTAAAAATTGGATTTTTTGAACATCTGAAGTATTTTTTTCTATTTCTAAAATAAAATTATAATTTTTTCCTGGTGACATTACAATAATTTCAACAATAACTGGCTCTGATTTCACACCGAGTTATTCTTTAGGTTTTAATCGCCATAACATGTCTCAAACAGTTGGGAAAACAAACAAAAAATCTTTAGCACTATTTTGGTTGAGATTATAAAGAGAAGAAAATAATTATGAAAAATAGCAACATATAAAATACAAGATAGTTACAGTTTCACAGAGCCATTAGGATTCCAATATATAGATATATACATATTTATGTGTTTATATATGTGTATATATATATATACATATCTGTGTATATATATTTGTGTGGGTGTATATACAAACACATACACACACATATATGTTTATGTTTCTTTAACAAAGGAATAAAACTGTACCATGCCAGATGTTTTGTAGCAAGTTGTATAGTCAGCACGTTTTCATTTTGTTTCACATTTTTGCTACTAATGCAATATTTCTTTTGGGCATTATCATCAAAATTTTTACTTTTCAAGAACCTGCCTCCAGACTGGAGACCGACTTACAACTCTCATGCTCACGCCCACATGTCCCCAGGTTCAATCTGGTTGAATCAGAGCTGGATGCCCCATTGTGTCCACAGGACCTAGGGTCTCCTGCAGCCTCTGACACATGGCTGAAGTGGGGGTCAGGGCAAACATGGTTATGCCTATAGTGGCACCATCAAAACTAGTAATTCTGGATCTAGAGGCAAGCAGCAGAAATCCTGCCCTTAGATATAAATATGGTACCCCCAGATAGGTGTTAGGAACGATGCCTAAATCTGGCAGCTTCTTATTTTAACGAATAGGTGCTTAAATTTTTAAGATTGTTTCTTTAAAATTTTAAATCCTTTAATTTTTTTTCCATCTTATTTTGAGATATGTAAAACAGAAAATTTGAAGGAATTTTATATACACCCACTACCTAGATTTTACAAGTAGCATTATATTATATTTATTTTGTGCTTGGTTATCTATTGATTTCATCTTCCTGTTTTGGATGCAAAGTAAATTGGAGACATCACACACTTTACCTGTACACTTCAGCAGGTGTATCATTAACTAGAGTTTTCAGTGTCTCTTGATGGTTCTTTTCTTTCCCTTTTGAGTTATTTAATGTGAATTTGAGAGATGGATACTTTAGAGTTTAACCAAGTCTTAGAAATAATGAGACCCTAAGTCCTACTTTGACAATAAGAACAATATCTAACATTTATTGAGCTCTTACTGTGTATGACAGACCCTGTTTTAAAATTTTATGTATATTAACTCATTGAATTCTCACAAAATCTCGATGACATGGGTCCTATTATTATGCTCATTTTACACAAATGAGAATTAGAGCCTACAACAGGTATTAATTAAGGCTTCTTTGATTAACCTCTCTTTGTGCAAATAAAATATGCACTCAGCATTTTAGATGTCTCTATAATAGTGGTTATCCGACATCAGTCTGCCATTGTGCTTCTTGACTAAATTTTTGTGGGTGTGACAAAATAAAATACATTTAAAAAGTAGTGAGTTTTGGGCTTTCCTGGTGGCGCAGTGGTTGGGAGTCAGCCTGCCGATGCAGCGGACGCGGGTTCGTTCCCCGGCCCGGGAGGATCCCACGTGCCGCGGAGCGGCTAGGCCCGTGAGCCATGGCTGCTGAGCCTGCGCGTCCGGAGCCTGTGCTCCGCAACGGGAGAGGCCACAACAGTGAGAGGCCCGTGTACCGCAAAAAAAAAAAAAAAAAAGTAGTGAGTTTTTATAACCTTTATTTGAATCAGTTCATAAGATTCTCATTTATTCTAATATTATACCTCATAATTATTTGATGTCAAATGACATTGCTTTTATTAAATTATAATAACAATAGATGGCAGGCATATTTTGTATGGTTGGCTGTTTTTCTTTGTTTTATTGCTCTTACTGGAAAGAAAATATCAATATTATTTTATTTGAAGATTTTCTGGTCCATAAAATCCCCAAATCTGATAACCCTCGGTTTTTAGCACTATATATAGTGCTTATATATTTCTATGTATATATTCTATATATATAGAATATATTCTATATATATATATATAGAATATATTCTATATATATTCTATATATATTCTTACATATTTCTATATATAAGAAATCTTATATATTTAACTTTTTGATTTAAGAAAATTAACAAGGTTATGATTATTAGTTATTCAAGAACAAAGTTGCTTTGAATGATTAATCTTGTCTGAATAGCATACTGTATTCTCTTTTAATGGTTGGAAAGAATGATCCCACCGGCCTTTTTATAATCTCCCAGGGCTCAAGTCAAATGGTCTCTTAGGTTCCTGTTCTGACACTTGACTCTCTTATATCCAAGGGATTTCTTTTTGAAGAGCATATGATAGAGAAGCTGCAAATACATTTTTAAATGACAAAAAGGATAGGGATATCAGTATCATTGAAAAAAAATGATTTAAAAAAACCCAACACTCTGTTGCTATCTGATCAAGAGTTGCCAGCCTATACAGATTCAGGTTTCAACCACCTTGGAGTAATCTTGTTGTCTTTGACTCCATTTCATTTTGTCTGCTTTAATGTGACTTTAGCTTGGACTTGTACCTTTCAAAAGTAATATTTGATGTAAAAAAAATAAACCGTAACAGTAATTTATATGACTATGTGGGTAAATAGATATGGGGAAGAGGGAGAAACAAAAGTACCAGAGACATTATAACTTACATAATTTTTGTACATATTCCACATTCAAAAGAAAATTAAGGTACATGTGTACAAATTAAAGCCTTTGTTCTCAGTGATTTTTTCCATTATCTATAATTTGCTTCTAAATTGAAGGAATGAGCAAAGACCAAGTTAAGGCAGTATGACCCAAATAATTGTCCTTAAACCCAACTTTGATTCCTCATTAAATTTTCTAAATTTAGTCATTTAACTTTTGTTGGCACAAAGAAACAGACCTTACTTAACAGCCCATTTGCATTTACAATTACTTACATTTCAGTGGAAATATTCCAAAAATCCTTATCTCTTGAAAAGCTCAATCATGCTTGATATAAACCATGCAAATAAAGAACCAAACTTTATTTGCCAGCAGTGCTGCTGGATCAAGTATTTGACATATTTTCTTCTTACATTGTTTGACATTTTTATTGACACAGAATCTCTCAACTAACAAACAAGAATGAATTGAAACTCTTGGATTAGATCAGTAGTTTGTTCAGTTTATTTTCCTAATTTAAAATCACATTATTTAGAGCCATACTCTAAGTCTTCACGATAAAAATTATTTTATTTGGAAATACTTTTAAAAATTATTTAATTACCATATTGAAGAGTAATATGAGTTTTAAGTTATACTTTTGTTAGTCTAGTTCTGAAAGTGCTGTATAAATTAATCATTTTAGTTAAACAATGACAATCTTAGCATAAGTCAATTCATCCTGTTTATTTTAACCTTAATGACTGCTGATGCGTACAGTTTTATATGTTCTACCTGTCATATGAATATTTCAAAATGCTTGATAGGTGACTGATCTCATTTGATAAAGGAAGGCACAATACAGGAAGTCAATCTAGATCGGGTTCATGAAAGGGGCAATATGGGCCAGTCTCATTGGAGGAGAGAACGTTGGGACTCGGCGAGTTAGGCATGTGGCAGATGGATCCTTTGGCAGGATGAGATGGGCCAAATTGTTCCATCAACCATGATAATCAGGCGGCAAACCAAGAGGTAAAAATCAGGAAGCAAAGGCAAATCATGCTGGAACAAAGTGACCAGTGGAAATGTCAGAGTAGGGGCTCAGCAAATGGAGACAGTCAAACTGGAAGAAAGATAAGTGGGTGCTATTGGAAAAGCAAGAGCAAAAATCAAGAAGTAAGAGTAAGCTGAAGCAGGTGGGACCTAGACGAACTTTCAGAGTGTCAGGCAGTACTTGGCCTGGCTCTCAGATGCTCTTCCAGATGTCTTTTTTTTTTTTTTTTTTTTT
>NW_020174704.1:3969641-4163534 GCF_003031525.2 Neophocaena asiaeorientalis asiaeorientalis | reverse complement strand
CAGGCTTAGCAGCCATGGCTCATGGGCCCAGCCACTCCGCGGCATGTGCGATCTTCCCGGACCGGGGCACAAACCCGTGTCCCCTGCATCGGCAGGCGGACTCTCAACCACTGTGCCACCAGGGAAGCCCCAGATGTCTTTTATTTTAGGTTGTTTCGTTTGCAACCTACGTCTGGTTTCTGATATCATCATTTAATATATTCACTTTTTTGATTCCTAGTTAATTATTCAATTATGTGCTTCATTTTTTTTTATGTGCTTCATTTTTGAGCATAATTTTAAACCAGACACTATATTCAGTACCGCTGTTGCCTAAAAATCCCATGGAATGAGAAGTAAGTAATGACCATCCAAAAAACAAATTACTATTTGGAATTTGACTAGTGAGGTATGAGGCAGAGAAGATTCAGGAGATGTCCAGGGATCCTGCATAATATTGTGTAGTTCCTGCAGGGTAAATGATTAACAAAAAGGAGTAAGGGATAGGAAGGAGAAAAAAGCTACTCCCAAGTTTTTTACTTGGGCAGAGGGTGAAATGGTAGTTCCAGTCATAAATCTGGGAGCTAGAAGACAAGATAATGAAAAGTGAGTTTATTTTGTTATAGTGACTTAAGGTAACTGTGATACTGTGTTGCATCTAGATGAAAAAGTGCATGTTCCCATGGAACTGAAGCTCAGGAAAAAAAAGAATAATCTGCCCTGGAGATTCTGATTAGCATACATTCACTCATTCAGCAAATATTTCTGATCACCACCTGTGTACCTGGTGTGCAAAATCGGGGAAACTAAGCAAAGTACATCGGAGCTGGTCCAAAGTCTGGTTTTTGGGTGAGTGTGGTGTAGACTCAGTAAAGCCAGATGTTAAGACCAGGGACCTGTAAGTCAGATTTCCTGCAACTGAATCCTGATTCTGCTACCTCCTACTAGGGTCTTCTTCAACAAATTATTTAATCTTACTGTGCTTCAGTTTCCTATCCTCTAAAATAGACATAATGATAGAAGTATCTTCTTCGTGGTTTTGTAGTGAGTTAATGTATATAAAGTTTCTAGAAAAGTGCCTGACACATGGTAGCATTTTAATAAATACTAATTATAATTATGGAAAGGCAAGAAGGCAACCATGACAAGGGTGTTATTGAAGGAAGAGTTCGGTTGGTTTATGCCAGGAAGTAGTGGGTGAGAAGTAGAGGGGGACATACGGAGTCTCAGGAAATAGTCCCTTCTTCACAAGGGTGTAGCCTCCTCATCATTATCCTCCGGAATCCCTAGTTCCCAGGCTACTATCCTGTAGCCTCTAAGAATCATATAAGCCAGTAACATCTTTTCATGAGATACCAGTCACCCATATACTAAAACACATGCTACTCACTGATAAAATTCAGTATTTAACTTACATAATAAAAACATGTATTTATGCACAATTGATGTATTTCAGTCTAATAAAGGAATTATACTTAATCTTGTTATTAAGTCAGTAAACAAATCCTTACTTCTTCCTTGTCTCATGTGAATGAATCCATGCTGTTTCAAAGTCAACATCCAAGGGAAGCTATCAGTGATAGATTTGAACAGGAAGGGTGATTTTAATACTTGTCCATGTGTGGTTCAGTGGAAACGAACAGGAGATCTACCAGATTGTTGGCCCCACCATTTTCAAGTTTGGGAAGGAAAAACACTAATTGGAAAATATTTTTTACTTTTTAAAAAATCTCTGTTACACCTATCTTTATTATTTCCTTTGAGTTATGAATTATTTGAGCATCTCTCTATTTTCATTTACAGAAAAGAGAGAACTAGGGACTAGGATTGTGAAATTCTCAACATATTGACATAGCTAACATGGACTGAACAGTTATCAGGTGTCAGACACTGTATGAAATACTATATGTCATTTATTCCTCATAATAATTCTATGAGACAGATATGATATTTATTTTCAATCAAGGAAAGTGAGAAATAAAGTAACTGCCTAATGGAAGAAGTCAAGGTAGGAATCCAGGCTGTACTTGAGCTGTTTTTCATTTTGGTTTATGTTATCATGTTCATTCATTTCTGCCATGTTTATTGAGCACTTAATACATGCCAGGTAATTATGAGTAACAATATCTCTATTCCTATGACATATTCAGTGTTTTATTTTTGTTAATCCATGGCGAACAGCAAGATCTCCAAAAATTTTAGAAAAGAATTTATGATGCAAATCTAACTATATTGCTCCCATGGAGCAGCCTCTCAATATATACCTGATGGATTTGGAAAAAAATACAGTAATAAAATGAAGTATGTAGTAGGTATTTGGCACATGCTAGAAGATTTAATCTTTATAATAAACATTAAGTTAGTCATTCTATTTGCAGGAGAAACTGACATTCAAAGAAGTTAAATAACTTACAGAGCTAATGAGAAGTGGAGACAGAATTGCCCAATATATCCAAGGGAAGGTTTGTCTAAGCAAATGGCTCTGGGCTCAAATAAGGGAGCATATGCAGCCTACTCTAAGTCCTCGTTAGTTCTTCACAGTGTATGTTGCCCTGTTGAAGTTGTTAAGAAACTGCTGTAGTAATGAACCCTGTTTAGTATTATTTTAGTACCTTTTTTTTTCTAACATCTTTATTGGAGTATAATTGCTTTACAATGGGGTGTTAGTTTCTGCTTTATAACAAAGTAAATCAGCTATACATATACATATATCCCCATATCTCCTCCCTCTTGTGTCTCCCTCCCACCCTCCCTATCCCACCCCTCTAGGTGGTCACAAAGCACCGAGCTGATCTCCTTGTGCTATGCGGCTGCTTCCCACTAGCTATCGGTTTTACATTTGGTAGTGTATATATGTCCATGCCACTCCCTCACTTTGTCACAGCTTACCTTTCCCTCTCCCTGTGACCTCAAGTCCATTCTTTAGTAGGTCTATGTCTTTATTCCCATCCTGCCCCTCGGTGGATGGACCTAGAGTCTGTCATACAGAGTGAAGTAAGTCAGAAAGAGAAAAACAAATACTGTATGCTAACACATATATATGGAATCTGTTTAGTATTATTGAAGTTATCATCCCTAAATTTATATCAGCAGATCTAGGCTGAATAATAGCAAATGGCACCATTTAATCCAAGCACCACATATACTGTTTAACCAGGGTCAGCTACATAATTTGTGGAACCAAGTGCAAAGTGAAAATGTAGAGGCCCTTGTTCAAAATGTAGGAAAAATGTGCCATTAAAAGTATTAAATATAAATTTTTTTCCTTTCTTCTGCAGTCTTTCTCTTGACATGTCATGGTGCATATTATTTGTTATTTGGTATTAGTCTAAGTAAAGAAAAATTAAAGTTTTAAATTATTAGCATGAGTTTTACTATTCTTTATATTGTGTAACACCAGTCATAAATGCAAATGTCAGAATATTTAATTTACATGTGAAATCACCAAAAATCATAATTCATGTCTCATAGTCATACATGCATGTATATTCCATTCTTATTAGAACAATGAAAATTCTGCACAAAATTATCTCAAGTGTTTTTATTTTACTTTTTGATATGTACACATTCTACGAACACTTTCTTACTCATGAGTAAGAAAGAACTGAAAAGGAAAGGAACTATGGGTTGCCCTATCTTTAACTTTCATGCTGTGTGATCATTTTTAGTGTAGATGATTGGCTTATCCAGAGAAGTAACAAGAATAAGAAGGAATATGATAAGATTTCTTAGTTGTTTGTGTTTCTTAGAATAACATTGCCTCTGTCTGCATTCAAAGCAAGTTCTGGTTCAAATAGAAAACAGTGCCTCTTGGCGTTGTCATTGCCAGCCTCTCCCCTTGCTCAGCCATAGACGTAATAACACTTTTACCTTGAACTCACTTTGAGTTTTGTTGAACTTCCACATGTTGTGGGTCCACCAAAATTCTGCACTCATGAGGAATCAGGCTAATGCAAATAGGGTTGCCAGGAATGGTGACCATGCATATCTGCTTATATGAATGCTGTATTGTCACATTGGATTTCACATGCAGAACACAAGTTCAAAGACAAAGTTCTCAAGAATTTTAAGGCAGCAATAGTGGAGCGTTGAACCAAGTATGGGGCCCTCTGAGAACAGGGCTCTGTGTGACTGCGGTGGTCACAAGCCTGTTGACCTTAAACAAACACTTTCAGTTATTTATGTAGCAAGAATGGTTTTATTTTGGATCAACAAAGAATTGCAATCTGGGGTCTACACCCGTGGTGAGCCATGTGTAAGTCCTCTGAAACAAGGAGAGGAGAACTTTTGCAAAGTGGGGGGTGGAGGGACTTGGGAGGGCTATAATAAACAAAGAGTCCATTGGAGGAATTGAGAGTTCAAAATCTAGTGGCTTTTCATTGGCTGAATTGTGACAGTCTCTCACTTGCAGAGCTGTTGCCAGGCAAAAAGAGAAAGTCTTTCTTCATCCTGTTGGGTTCTGCTATCATTGTTGGGCATGAGAGCTCCCTCTTCTGGCCTTCTGACTCTATTTTAATGGAAGTTATTTTTTATTAATTTTTACATTTTCCCCTTTTGATCAAGATCTTTCTCTGAAAGCATTGCTAATGAAAAGTCAGGTTTTTTGGATTCTGCGGCTTTTTGTTCTTCAATGCCAGGAGGACCTCTTCTGGGTGTAGTGTCCCACGTTAGAGGGAAGGTGCACAGACTGGAAACATTTTGAGATCACATTTGAGTAACAAGGAGGGGTAAGAAGGAAAGCACTCAGGCACTTTTTAAAATCTAAAATCCATATATTATCAAGATCATAGACACTGGAGCATTATGTCATCATCGAAGAAAAACTTCCAACAGGCCTGCTCCAGATATCTTGAGAAAGCTGTCTTATCAGATGTGGTCTGTTTCAATTTCTGGGATTCTTTAATTTCAGGTCACAAAATAAATGCAAGTCTAGTCAGTGTTTGGTGCTTTCTTCAGTGTGTCACATGAATCTAAGAGTCTATTCCCAGGATTTTGGTGGAAAAAGTGTTGGTTAACGGTATCTGATAGGGGCCTTTCCAGCAAGGTTAAAGAAAGTCTTTCTGGAGGTGTCTTCCCAATAGAAAAAATCTCCATGGTGCCAGGTGTGATGCTTAACGTCTTTGTGTCCTGTGAGTGCACTGTGAAGAGATTGCTCTATCAAAACCTGCTTATTTTTAATGGAAGCAATTAGGCATTTGAAATATTGGAATACCATTCCTTTTATAAGTTGTGGGTCAAAAACTTGACTTACAGGGGTCAAGTGGATTGGGTGTCCTACAACTATCTCAAAGGCTGAGAGTTTATGAGATCCAAAAGGGGTGGATCTGAGATTTAGGAGGAGTAATGACAATGTTTATGACCAAGGTATTTGGAGTGCCTCTAAAATGTTGCCAGTTGAGTCAATAATACCTTTAGTACATGCAACTAAACCAGAGGATTGAAGGTGTTAAGGGCAGTGCAGTTAAAGTGTTGAAAAACCAGCGAAACAGAACAGACTTAAAGTACCTGACCAATAAAATGGGTTCTTCAGTCACTGTGCAGTTCAAGAGGAGTCCCCCAGTTAGGGATGATCTTTGAGAAAAGGACTTTACCTACAGAAGAGGTAGTAGCCTATCTTCAAGAGAAGGCCTCAGTCCAGTGTATAAACATACAGACCATGAGTAAAACATACCTGTATCCATGAGATGGAGGAAGTTGTATGAAATCCAATTGTCAGACCTCAAATGGTCCATTAGGCAGTTTAAAATCTCTGGAAACAATGCAAATAGGCTTCCCTGGGTTATATTTTGGACAAGTGAGACAAGTGAGGTAGGCAAATTCTGTGACCTTGTTAATGTTTCCCCACCAATATTGATTCATGGAGTCTATTGTGACCAATGATTTAATGCATGGACAGTGATTAGGAGTGGGGATTTTAGAGTTTCTGGTAGGACTGGGTTGTTATTTGGTCCAAACTAAAACTTTTTCTTTTTACCAAACCAACAATTGAATTTCCAATCTTGTTTTTCTTTATTTGAAGCCAATTGTTGGGCTTCTCTAATCAGTTTTTTAAAGTTGTCATTTGGGGAAATATCTCTTTGGACCATGGCACAGATTTGCTTGTTCCTTTAAGGGCAGCATTTCTTACAGAAATGAGAGCAAGATGATTTCCCTTAGCTTCTAGAGAGTCAAGTTTAGAATGCCCCGGAATCCTAACAATGACTAATATGGCAGGTAAAAGTATTGTATCCAGTAATTCCTAAACATAGGGGATATTTTTAATTTTATTTTGCCTGGATGTAAGGAAGCCATTTTGCTTCTGCAACATGCCCAAATCATAAGCTACTCTGAAAGCATATCTACTGTCAGTATAAATATTGTCAGGTTTGCCCTTGGCTAAAGTACGAGCCCATGTAAGAGCATTTAATGAAGCCCTTTCAGGTGAAATAGCCATAGGTAAATGTGCTGCCCCAATAACATCAAAAAGAGCTGCAATAGCATATCCAGCACAATATTTGCCGTTGTCAAATTTTAAATAAGAACCATCAGTGAACCATGAAAAGTCAGTGTTACCCAAATGAATTTCCTGCCCATCATCTGAGGAGCCAGGAGGTGATCTGTCAGCATTAAGCACTCATGAAAGACTTTGTTGGTGATGGAAGGGAGAAGAGTAGCCAGATTAAGGTTATACAATATAATAGAGTTATGTGATGAGCCAAAGGGCTTCATAGGAGGTGAGCTGGCTGACTGAGAAATGTTGAGTGTGATGAGAATTCAGGAGGGCTTCTACAGCACGAGGTGCAAAAATGGTTAAAGGGGATCCCACGATGGTTTTCTTGGTGGCCTTAACCAAAAAGGGCAGTGGCAGTAACGACTCTAAGGCAAGGGCTGTATCCCCATTCCACAGGGTCCAGATGCTAGTTATATCATATGGGTTGATGGTGGTCCCTGGTTTTTTGCTTTGTTTTCTGGTTTGTTTGTTTGTTTGGTGAGTACCCCAAGGTCATTCCTTGCCCTTTCATATGCAAAAAAGGAAAAAGGGAATCTGATAATTAGGCTGCCTGAGGGCAGGAGGGGTCATCAAATTCTCCTGTAAGGCTTTAAAGGCTATGTCATCTAGATCCGCCAATGAAGAATTGAGTGAAGATTGTTCTTCTTTAGTAAAACATACATATATTTGGCATAAGGGAGAAATTTGTAATCCAACAACCAATTAGCCTGAGGAAGTGTCACAGTTGGCTCATAGTTTGGGTTTTGGGAAACTTAGGACACCATGTAGTCTATGTGGATCTAGGTGTAGCCCCTGTTCTGATATTAGATGCCCTAAATATCAAACCTGGGTTTGGGCGAACTGCAATTTTTCCTTGGTCACCTTAGGTCCCTTTAAGTGTAAAAGCTTTAGCAAGTGGATGCTGTCTTGCTGTGAGGAGGCTTGAGGAGAGCAAACAAATCATCCCCATATTGCAACAAAGTAGAACCTCTAGGGAACTTCATATCATTCAGATCAGCCTTTAGGATTTGTGAGAAAGAAGGAGGACTCTCTTAAAATCCTGAGACATTCTTGTCCAAGTGAATTGTTTTTCTTTACAACTGAAGGCAAAAAGGTATTTGCTACCTTCATCAACTGGAACACTAAAGAATGCACTGCCTAAATCAGTTGTAGTAAAGAATTTGCTTCCATAGGGAATGGATATCAGCAGCCTGTGAGAGTTAGGAACAACAGGGTTTTGGGAGATTACAGTGTTGCTTATTGCTCAGAGGTCCTGGACAAATCTTTACCCTTGGCCCTTAGATTTTCTTAGCAGTAAATGGATTGTTACAGGCACTAGTACAAGGGATAATGAGGTCTTGAGCCTTCTAATCTTCCATTATGGGCTTTATACCTTGAAGGGCCTCTTTACTTATACGGTGTTGATTAGTTCTGGGGAGAGGTTTTGAGGGATCTGTTTGACTTTTGATGGGAGGTGTGCTGTGAATTTTGCCAATATCAGTTGGAGATTTTGCCCTTAAGGAGGATGGTAGCTGATTCAATAGGGACAAATGATCAGTGTTTCCAGAATCAGCTCTTGTATCATCAGAGATGGAGCAAAGAAAAGAGGTCAAAGCATTATTTAATTGACCTGATTGGTTACTTTGATGACTGCTGTCAAGTTCTAGAATGATTTTCTCCTTTTGGGAGAAAGAAATTCCAGCATGATACTTCTCTAAGAGTTCTCAGCCTAATAAATGGATAGGGGTGGAGGAAATGAGAAGAATAGGGTGTATATCTCTCAAAAGGCTTAAACAAAAGGGAATAGGTTCAGAGGCAGGGACATCCTGAGGATAATCAGAGATCCACACTAGTTGAAGTGTTTTAGTTCTCCAAAGTAGGGACTGCTTTATAGTAGTGGGGTTGAGAACCAAGAGTGTGGCTCCAGTGTCAGTTAGGGCTAGAAGAGACTCATCCCCAATCCGGAGAAATATTTCTCCAAGTCAGTTTAGAGGAAAGATTGGGAACAGCCCCTGTAGTTCCTTGGAACCCCTTCATTGAGAATTGGAAGGATGTCAGAAAGGCTGGTTGGAGGAACCTAAAGTGCTTAAATTTGTAATAATTTCTTTTCGAATATCCTGGCTCTTTGCAGTAATAGCAGAAACTAGGAATAACTGAGAGCTCAAAGTATAGTGGCTTTTCATTCACTGAGTTATGACAACCTCTCATTGGCTGAGCTCTTGCCAGGAAGAAGAGTGTCTTCTTCCTGTTGGGCTTTGCTGTTGTCATAAGGTGTGATAGTGCCCCCTTCTGGCCTCCTGACTATTTTAATTGATGTTTCTATTTATTAATTTTTACAAGCCCATGAAGCTGTCTCAGTTTTTAACCCAATTGAGATAAAATTATATATATCTATATGTATATCTATCTATATATCTATCTATCTATCTATCTATCTATCTATCTATCAATCTATATAACAGAAACGATGCTCTGTTTACCATCAATTCCCTCAATTTAAAATGCAATCCACGTTCAGGTTTGTGGTTTAGTGTTCCCTTCATGAGAAACTTCACACTTCATTATCTAATTCAAATGCTTTTCAAGCTCTCTTAACAGGAAGAGGTTTTTCCTTCCAGTCCATCACCAACTAATATTTTTGTAAAACACAGAACCACATATTTGAATATCCTGATGTCAAATTGCTATAAAAGTATCTAAATACTTATTCTCTCTTTCTCAACTTTGTGATTGGAACAAATAGTTTGCATGCTATAACACACTTAGAGTAGCACTGATCTAGGGATATCCCATTGTATTTTAATTGTGAAGATGATTGTTTTATGTCAGTGCCCAGTAAGGAACTGATTAGAAATATCTCAGTCTTTTAATTCACTTATGAATGATAAGGGAATATATAGCTGTCATGTCTCTTTTACATTTCTATCCTATGAAATAGTATGAAAGGATTTTTTAAAATGTTAATTCTTGATCATCCAGATACGGTTACCTGGCTTACTTGACATTCTCTTTTATAAACAAAAAACTAATAGTAAAAGTAGTTAATTAAAATTTTGCAAATCAGTATTATATATTAAATGCATGATTTTTCCTTTGATTAGAATCCTGATGTAGAAAGCAAACATCTAGGCTCACTGACTGTCTCTGCAGAAGTACTGGTGATTTCCCAGAACCCTTTGGGAGGTGTGGTGGGATTGGAAAGACTTACTAAAAAGAACTGGAAAGTCTGGCCACCTTTGTCACTCCTTCTCCCACTGATATTCTCGGCAGAGTTATCTGTTGGGTATTCCCTCACTCAATCACCCCTGAGCTTTTTAGAAAACTTATCATAAGTTTCCAGGTGTTTGGCAGTTATTGCTATTAAGCACAATTACTTTTTCTCAGCTCCCAGTTGGTTAAGTTGAGACAGAAGGAAAGAAAGCTGGATGGCCAAACCTCTTGTGCTCCCTAACATGGCCACATTGCCATAAAAAGGAAACAGGAGCAGGAAGGAGATCATTACAGGATTTTCCAAATGGAACCAACTTGACCTCACTATGGTCATTCAGATGCCAAGTGTCAGAAGATGTTGGGGAGTAATGGATTCCTATTTCTAGCATCATACTTAAAATGAAGTTTTCGCTTCTTTAATATTTCTTGAAACATCAAGAAAGAATCTCTGAAAAGGAAAGTACTTATCAACTTTTCTTTATGAAGGTGGTGTGCAGAGACAGATACATGGGGAAAAATTAGGCAGTAAGTTAATATTTAATAAATTCAAAAAATTAAAACTATAAAAATAAAGTCCTGATGATAATCTTCTGTCTTCACTGAATCACCACTTAGCCAAGCAAACCAGAAAGCCCAACCATCCCTGAAAACTTACCAAGAGTGAAGTAATTTTTAAATTCTTTTAAAACCAAGTACCAAACCAGATTAATTAGCAAGGCTTTTTCTTGGTCCACGGAAGAATATTTTCTACATGGATCTAAAAGATATAAAAATGACTCAGAAGTTTATAAAAAAAAGTAAACTTTAAAGTAAAATGAATTTACTTTATACTCAGTCTTCAGGATTGTCCTAGATTTTAGAGATTTTACATGTCTAAGAAGCAGTAAATCAATGCATTTCCCCCCCAACCATTTGGTCATTTCAATTACTTTTGTAGTTTACGAACTTTACAAAAATAACATCGAAAGTACTATTAGAGGTAGACTACATGGAAAAAGAAAGTTTTCTATTCTCTAATAATAATTTTAAAAAAGAAGAAGAAAATCCTGAACCATTAAAACCGAGGAAAGTAAATTTGTTAGTAGACACATTTAAATAAATAATCAATTCAGCACTAGCCAGAATATCATGCTTCATATTAATTATCAATTTTGCAAGATTCTCTTGGAAAGCTATTCAGTATTTGGTTGGGTACTCCAGTAGCATAAATTATACAAAATATTTTTTTATTTCTAGTATTAGATTATGGTTCTAGGGAAATTTTGAAGCTGTAGTATCTGTGAACACAATATGATATGAGATACAGAATTAATAAATCAGACTAATCAGATGTATTTTTAACTTTTAGATATGTTTAATAGTGCTACATAAAGTACAGGATATCCTAAGGTGTCACAATATAATTTTACTGTGGTGAGTGTGGTAGCCAGAGGACTAAATCTGCCTGTTTCAGGGTCTACCTCACCAAGTGATCATAGCTGTTAAGACTTTTTGGCCTGGAGGTCTTGCACTTGGATGATGAGTGGACAAACTCACCAACTCATTCAGTCAATCAGCTCTTCTTTCCTAAGCCCTTACTTTGGCCTGGGTATTGTGCTCAGTGCTGGGTTTATAACAAATATGAAGGAGTTACAGTGGTGTTGGACTTTATGGACCATTACATCTAGCAGCTATTTGCAGTTTACCAGATGTTACAACCCAAGACCAAGCCCACATGCTAGCGTACAATGTGAGATGCGCCCTAGGAATTCATTCATTCACTCATTCACTTATTTAGTCAACAATTTTTTTTTTTTTAAAGAGCCGGGCTTTTTTAAAAAAATTATTTATTTAATTTATTTATTTTTGGCTGTATTGGGTCTTTACTGCTGCGCACAGCTTTCTGTAGTTGCGGCAGTGGGGGCTACTGTTTTTCGAGGTGCACAGGCTTCTCATTGCAGTGGCTTCTCTTGTTGCGGAGCATTGGCTCTAGGTGAGCGTGGGCTTCAGTAGTTGTGGCACACAGGTTCAGTAGTTGTGGCTCGCGGGCTCTAGGGCGCAGGCTCAGTAGTTGTGGTGCACGGGCCCAGTTGCTCCGTGGCATGTGGGATCTTCCCGGACCAGGGCTCAAACCCATGTCCCCTGCACTGGCAGGCGGATTCTTAACCACTGCGCTACCAGGGAAGCCCAGTCAACAATTTTTGAGTAACTATTATGATCCAAGCACTCTTAAATCTTTGGACTGTTGATACAAAGGTAAACAATTCCTTGAAGGATTTACGATCTAATGAAAAATAATAATTAAAAAAACCCACTACTATCAGCTATTTAAATAAAGGATATATTACACAATACAGGGAATAATATAAGAAAATTAACAAGTGAATGGATTCAAAGGTAAAGCACCTACTGTACCTGAAGAAGTTTAGGGAGAAATACTTATATCAGCACATGGAAGAGCCCACCCAAATATTGCCTTTTGATCGTGGGCTTGGTCCTAATCTCCTTATGTTTCAGAGTTTCACATGTTTAAAAGAGGAAAAAGGATAGTGCCTACCTCACAGGGTTTAAAAGTGAAGCTTTAACAAGATAACTCGATATTGTACTTATAAGACTAAATAAATAGTATGTACTAAATAAATATTAGTTATCATTATTTTTATTTTTACCTATCCTGATTTTGTACTTTTGTTTCCCTTTTCTTCATTAGTTTTGCAAGGATTCTTTAAATACCTTTATATTGTGTCAAAAAACTATGCCCCTTGATTTATTAATTTAATTTATTGTTTTATATTTCCTGATTCATTAAATTCTGCTCTTATATTTAATATTTTATTTTTCCTAATGTTGTTTACTTTATAAATTATGAGAGGTCTGCTTAGTGCCCTAAGTTATTTTCCTTCATGTTTAATAATGAAAACATTTAATGATACAAATTTACCTTTGAATGTAGCCTTAGTCATATCACATAATTTTGATGTGCAGTATACATATGCTCATTAATTTATAAATAGATTTGATTATATTTTTATATGATCACAATAACTTTGACCCAATAACTAAGGATAATGATTTAAATCTCTAGTTAATGGCTGTTTGTTGTTTTACTTTTCTTTAACTTTTTGTGGTTGGAAGACTTAGGTTAATATCTAATTTTAATATGTCTTAGTGATAAATTATAGCATGTGAAAATTCTCCTATTATAATTTATTTAGAATTTATTTTTATTTAGATGGTGTGGTCTTTTTTAAACTACATAGGCTATAGATATTTGGAAAAAGAAACTAACCTGTGTGGTTCTATGGCACAAAGTTTAGTATACAGTTTTTATATTTCTATTATAATTTGTTATTTGTCAACTTCATATGCAATTAATAACTGAAATAGTATGCTGAAGTCTTGCATTTTAGTCCTATTTCTATTTGGTTTCAAGTTTACTTTTTAAAAATAATTTCTGGTTTAGATAAGTCTGTGTTAATGCTTGAAGTTTCATGCCTGTCATACCTTCATTACATGTTGTCCTTAATAAAGTAATTTGTGTCCCATTTAATGCTTTTTGTCTTGGAAACTCTCTTGCCCAGGACAGAAACAACAATCAACATCTTTTTTAAACTTCTCAAATATCTGCATACCCTGCTTCCCATTGGATGGGGTAGGGAAGGATAAATAGAATTTGGTTAACCTCTATGTCAAAGTCATACATATGAGATCTAGAAACTTGGTTTTTTCTTCTGCCAAGGGTATTAAAATAGCAGATGGAGAATCAGCCCTACAAACATGCATATGGCTTTTAGTTTGCTTTTATTAATTGTTCATGTAATTTAGACTGAACTTCTCTTCATTAAAAATAAAAGACATGCAAGGAGTTTCAAGACCTTCTCTTTTTCATGACCATCACTGATCAAATTCTCAAGATGTTACTAGCTGAGAAGAAAACGTAACTTTGATGCAAGCAAGTATATCTAATGTCTAAAATCTTTACTAAGTAATCATCTAATACAATAATTAGATGTAATTAGATTAATCTCACACAGTTACAATATACATAGTTCTTGATTATGTCTAGTAATAATAAAAAAAGAGCTTGAATAGATGAAAACAGCTGCATTTCATCTCTTTACTATCTTTTTTTTTTTTTAATGTTTAACAAGTTAGAAAAGTGGTAAGCTATTTAGTTTGTATCCACTTCTTTCCTTGTATGTCTAACATTAGGAAGTGCTAAAGGGCAGTAAACCAGACCATTCTGGAAGGCAGAGAAGAAAAAGCCCCATCAAACCCCACTATCCACACAGTCCCTGAATAACAGAGAAACAGAAAGAAAAATAAAAACTCAATTGCTAGAGCAATCATATTGCCACTCACTTCTAAGAAACTCAATATTATCCGAGTAATAACGGGCACATTTTACAGCACTGATTTTATAAACTTATACTTGAAAAGTTCTAAATTATTCTCTCTCAACCCCTAAAGCTTGGTGAAAACCTCCTGCTTCCAAATGCCAAACTGGGGGAATTCTTTTCTACAGAAAATTAATTTAAGCACAGGATAAAAAAACGATATATCCAAGGAAAGCTGCTTTTGGAGAATACTAAATATGAGACATCAAAAGCGGCAACGCCACTCTGGATAAATCAGAGGTCTTAATCAATGTAAGGAAGACTCCTTGAAAAACCTAGCCACCCTTACATTCCATGATGTCTGTAAGAAAGCTGATATTAAAGTATATGTCTTGGATTTTAGGAAAGAAAGGGAGAGAAAACAAAAACTACTACAAATAATTAAACATAAGAAAAACTATGGAAAATATCTAAAGTTAAGGTTTCACCTTCTCCACTTTATACATATGTACTTTAGGTGACCGTGTATGAGGTAATCAGAATGTTTTCTCATTTTCAAGAATAGAACTGATCAGAAAAAATAGCTTCTTTTGATTCATGTTCACAGAAGATAATATGTTCCCTTTTGCACTGGGAGTCTGTTCAGTATATAGCCAAGAAACTTGATGTGTTTATGCTTTAATAGAAAACACACTGATATTTCTTAGAGTTGACTTTACCACTTACTTAATAGTGGGGTCCTGGACAACAGCACCAGAAGGAATCTAAGGTCCCTTCTTATTAGAAAACTTCCCGTCTCTTCTCTAAAAGATTCTGTTTGTCTCTCCATATACCCACTTCCTATTCTACTCTTGTCTCACATCTGCTACCACCTTCCTCCCCTGCATTTTTTTGAATTTTTTAAATTGAAGTATAGATGATTTACAATATTGTGTTAGGTTTGGGCATACATAAAAGTGACTCAGTTATATATATATATATATTTTTTTTTCTTTTTTAGATTCTTTTCAATTATAGGTTATTACAAGATGTCGAATATAGTTCCCTGTGCTATACAATAGGTCCTTGTGGTTTATCTATTTTATATATAGTAGTGTGTATATGTTAATCTCATACTTGTAATTTATACCCCCCCTTCCCTTTTGGTAATTATAAGTTTGTTTTATATGTCTGTGAGTCTGTTTCTGTTTTGTGAATAATTTCATTTGTATTATTTTTTAGATTCCACATGTAAGTGGTATCATATAATATTTGTCTTTCTCTGATTTACTTCATTTAGTATTATTATCTCTAGGTTCATTCATGTTATGGAAAATGGCAATATTTCATTCTTTTTTATGCCTGAGTAATATTCCATTGTGTGTGTGTGTGTATGTATGTATATATATACACACACCACATCTTCTTTATCCATTCATCTGTTGATAGACATTTAGATGCTTCCATGTCTTGGCTTTTGTGAATAGTGCTGTTATTAACATTGGGGTGCATGTATCTTTTCAAATTAGAGTTTTCATCTTTTCCAGATATATGCCCAGGAGTAGAATTGCTGAATCATCTGGTAGCTCTATTTGTAGTTTTTCAAGGAACCTCCAGACTATTTTCCATAGTGGCTGGGCCAATCCCTTGCATTTTTTTTTTTTTTTTTTGATCTTCCTTTCTTTATAAGTCCAAGGTCTTTGTAGCTACCACTGAAACCCAACCTGTGCACCAGGGAGGGATTAAATGGGAAGGGGAAGGAAGGGGAGAAGTAGGTAAGATGGCCCAGAGAGTGAAAGAACCCCAACCCTGTCTGCCTCTGTGGGCCCTGCCCACTCTTTTTCACCAATAGAATCAAGAATAGGATGAAGTAGCATTGACATATATACACTACCAAATGTAAAATAGATAGCTAGTGGGAAGCAGCTACATATCACAGGGAGATCAGCTTGGTGCTTTGTGACCACCTAGAGGGGTGGAATAGGGAGAGTGGGAGGGAGACGTAAGAGGGAAGGGATATGGGGTTATATGTATACAAATAGCTGATTCACTTTGTTATACAGCAGAAACTAACACAAGATTGTAAAGCAATTACACTCCAATAAAGATGTTTAAAAATTTTTTAATAAATAAAAAAGAAAAAAAATAGATGAAGAAATTGAAATACTTTCTCATCTAAACACAAACCAGTAGTCATGATGGCTCAATCTAGTGAGCAAGATAAAGCAAAACACTTTTTATTTGTTTCTAATTGGTTCACGTACATCATAGAATGAGAGAGGCCAATAAATAGCTGGAGAGGTTGACACAGATGATATTCATGAGGTTAGTATTTTTTTCAGTGGCCTTTGAAAGTCTTGAGACCTAAATGATATTACATAAAACTAAACTTTGAAGTAACTGTTAAAGCTATTTATATACACTAGACAATTTTCTCAAGATTTATTCTTTCTGTCTCTCAGATTCTCACTAGAGTTCCATCATCAAGTTTTAATTCACACATGGGGCTAAGCCTCCAACCTCTCCAAACATTTTTAAAATCTGTGAATTAAAGACATTTAAAAGGAAGGCGCATGATCTCATCTGGACTGTCGCTTGATCTTGTTTCATATTCTTCAGCGTTCTTCTTTTTATATCGGGTCAATGGCAGAGGGGCTGTAACTGATCCCCCCATTTCAGCGCTGGAAAAACGTGAGGCACTTTGCCTTGGGTTCAGCTCTATTCTGTTATGCTACTCCCATTTGTCAGTAGGTAAAAACTTTTCCCATTCCCCAGAAGGCAGTACCTTCTGTGAATAGTTGCTTTAGACAAGCATTCATTGTTCAGAGGGTTTGATTCCTCACTGAGCAAAAGCTACTGGCATTATAAAGATGCCAGTTAAATTTTTTTTTTAAAGCTTGAATTTTTTAAAGCTAGAAAGGAACTCTCACTGTTGAGGCAGTCATGAAAGAAACCCTCTTTTCACAACCCCTGGAACAAGTAGATGAAGAGAGTAAGAGTAAAAGTGCAAAGACTGGGAAACTGGCTTTTTTCCAAGAAACAGAAAAAGCCACAGTTAGAAGAAGTAATTGAACACTTTGGAAATCTCTTTGAAGACCTAATGCAGTGGGACTTTTTTAAATGAATAAAAGCTAAATGCATAATAATTCCATGTAAGAAAATATAAATGAATGTTTGAAGTACTAAGTAATGAATTTATAAATGTTTAATGTAGTGAGACCTAGCAGTAGCTGCCTTTGTTAATGTTTTTATCATTAGCAATGTTGTTACTTGGAGGAGATCAATGCAAAACCTGACAAAGTTTTACCTCTTGTTATTTTGTGTCTTGAATGCTCTGACTGGCTCATGGTAATGATATTTGCTGTGTTGATCATCCTTATTCAGTGGAATTTTGTGCTTTTGCAAATTGAATTTTGAACATACAAAAAAAAAGATAAAATAATTAGACTACCAAAATTCTCCACTCTTTCATATTTGTACTGATGACACATTAAACAGTCTTATACATCAGAATATATATAAACAGTAGGGTCAGTTGCATTCACACGGAAAATGTAGAGATAGATTTTAGCTCTGTTAATAGAACGCACAATAAGAGATTTTAATACCTTGCTACATGTGGTATTTTTTATTACAAAAGGTACAGAAATCATTGGTAGTTAAAGAATGATGATATAAAAACAAATGTGTGTAGAGGATAGTGGAGTTTGAGATCTAAAATGGAAAATGCCTCAAGAGTGTTTCTCACACTGAAAGAGAATGTGTTTTCTGCTAAATGTAATAGAAGATGTTACGTATTTAGTAGACAGGATCAGGGGCCGGCAATCTTCCCGAAATATCCTCATGGTTCCTTTGTGCCAGCTTTCTGGAGACTCATTTCTCCACTGTGATCTGAAGTGACTCTATCTGCAGGAAGTCAGAGAACAGGGTTAGGCCCACCATCAGCAGACATGGATACCTGCACACGTGCGTACCCGCAGGCTCATATCGTTCTATTATACTTTGGAGCAATGATTTCACTCTGGACCATGGAGCTACTGCAGAGGAATCATAGTCAACCAGCACACAGGGGTCTAAAAAGAAGGGGGAACTCCGATATGGTAGAGTGTGACAGAATCCTGAACCAGACAATAATAATAAAAGAATCTTTGGGTTGGAAGGGATTTTAAAAATCATCTAAATCAACTGTTCACCTTTACCTCATTCATCACTCTGAAGCCCAGTTCTGACTCATGTTACCTTGGAAGACCACTAATTTCTAGTTCTTGTTTTGACTTTAGCTTGTGGAATGATTTCCCAGCGTGTCCCAAAATATCTCCTCTGAATGAAAAAAATGTTCTCTTCCCCACCCCCACCCCCCAGCCCAAGTGTGAAAATAAAGCAGGGAGGCGATTTTGTGAGTCATAGCCAATCTCTAAAAGCAGTTGCCAAAATGGAGTTGCCAAAATATTCCACAGCACGGCGGTGTGGTCGGAGTAGGCTTGTAGGCGTGAGTATCTCAAAGGGTATCTCAGTTCTCACTTTATAGTTTCCCATCTCTGTAATCACATACTGAACTGTAATGCTAAACTTTAGTAACTTTAAAAGGGATACATGAAGACACATTGTGTCTATTGTTTGCATAGAACAGTAGCATAATGTCTTTATTAGTAGGTCTCATTTTGCGAAAGCAGAGTGACAAAATTTCTTCTTGCTTTCACTCAGTTATCTATACACAAGGAATGATCCTGTTCTGAATTAAAACTCTCTGTTTAGTGTCAAATTGAAGATGCAAAGTCACTTATGGGGGGGCTTCCCTTGGAAATAAACTCTTTAATTCAATAACTCTCTAATCCCAGAATATTCCACAGAATATGAATACCTAGTTAAATTCATTTCAAGTACCAAGGAATATTTCAGCAATAGCATTTACATACTAACTTAAATTTAATGACACAACATAAAACATTTAGAACCATTAAATATGCAAAGGTTATTTTGAATTGTTATGGGCTTCTGTCATCATTAGCATATTAATATAATATTTAAAATAATGAATTAAATATTTAAGTAGACCCTTATCATTTTATTTAAGGTTATTTGGAACTTGCAGTACACTTGCCATCTGCAGAGACATTACTAGCTGGACACCTACATCACGTAACTCAATTAATAAAAAAGACCTTTTTTTAACATTGAAACAGAGCATTTAAAGAAAGTAACTGTGTTGTCATTTTGTTTTATTTTGCTTTGTTTTGGCAAAAGTGTTATAAAAGGCCACAAACATAGGTGGGTGAGTATACATTACAACACATTTTATATCTAATGATCATTAAACTTGAACTTCACTAGTAATTCCATGGGTTTTTAAATCATGGAATTACAGGAATAGGAGAGGATATATATCTTTCTCTCATTTTATAATTTGCCTATTATGGTACATGAATATTAATCTACTCCATAACAGTGTCGTTGAAGCAAATTCTACAACAGATTTTATTTTATTTATTTATTTTATGGAGGTATAGTTGATTTACAATGTTGTGTTAGTTTCTGCTGCAAAACAAAGTGATTCAGTTTTATATATATATATATATATATATATATATACATTCTTTTCCATTATGGTTTATCACAGGATATTGAATATAGTTCCCTGTGCTATACACTAAGACCTTGTTGTTTATACATTCTATGATGTAATAGTTTGCATCTGCTAACCCTAAACTCCCAATACATCCCTCCCAGATCTTAGTGCAGGCATACCTTGTTTTATTCTGCTTTGCTTTACTGTGCTTCACAGATCTTGAAGTTTTCACAAATTGAAGGTCTGTGGCAACTATTAGTCCAGCAAATCTATTGGTGCCATTTTTCCAACAACATTTGCTCACTTTGTTTCTCTGTGTCACATTTTGGTAATTCTTGCAATGTTTCAAACTTTTTCATTTTTATTATATTATGGTGCTCTGTGATCAGTGATCTTTGATGTCTTTGATGTTACTATTGCACAAAGATTACAACTTGCTGAAGGCTCAGATAATGGCTAGCATTTTTTAGTAATAAAGTATTTTTTGACTAAGGTATGTACATTGGTTTTTTTAGACGTAATACTATTGCTCGCTAAATTGACTATAGTGTAGTATAAACATAACTTTTGTATGCACTGGGAAACCAGAAATTTTGCATGACCTGGTTTATCGTGATATTTGCTTTACTGCAGTGGTCTGGAACCTAGCCCACAATATCTTCCACGTATGCCTATAGATCATTCTAGTATTTAACCATATTTCCTGTTAAGAATGAATTTATCACCAGTTGTTCTTTAAACGTCTCGTGACACTTCTTAAGCTCCATTCTCTCTGGAGATGGGTAAATTCTAATAATCGTACCATATATCATTATCTTAGAAATCATTAAGCCTCTCTTCTCTAGATATTTTCGGCATTCCTAGTTTCTCATGGATCTAGTTTTACTAACTTTTCTACTCTTTGTATTGCTCTTCATTTCATATTCGCCTTTACCAGAGAAGCATCTGCTGCTTATCTGCTTAGAATCACCACTTCTAATGACCTTAGAATTAGGTGAATTAGGCAAAGTCACATGGAATTTTTAAATGCTTTTTGTATATTATTCTCTTTTTTTCCTCATTTTATTTTGTGAAACTGGCTTGCGCTGTGATACTGAGATCTTTTCTCTCATGCTATATGGCTGCCTACGTACGCCCTGTGTTCCTTAATAATGAAAGATATGCAAGGAAAAAGCACAATGAGAAATATCATCTTACATTTTTGATTAGCTGATATATGAGGGGCACTTATCCTATTTGACAAAAATAATATATTTTAAATGTTTATATTGTCATAGTAATTATATTTCTATGCTGCTATTTTTTTTTAATTGAAATATAAAAAAGACATTTATTTAAGTATACTTATTAAAACATTATTTATAACATCAAAATATTGGAAGCAACGTAAATGTCCTATAAAACAAAAAATGTTAATTATGGAATCCATATTATGTAATATTATGCAGGCATTAAATTTATAATTACTTGGGAAATCATTTTTATAAAAGTTTGAGTTAAAAGCTAGATGCAGAAATATATATTCAATTTGATTTCAACCAGAATACTTGTAATATCTCCTAGATATTCTTTAAACCATTTTTCTCTTGGGATCTGAATTATACATTGCTTTGCTAAGAATACTGTAATCTCAATAGAAAAGTTGAAGTGTATATAATTAAAGGATTATCAGATAGCTATTCACCTGCACATTTAAATTCAGTGCATGTATTTAATATTACTGCCCAGACTAAAATAAGTATTAGCACTTTCCAAAATTAATTGACCAAAAGTGATATTAAAACACTGTTGGTCAATTAAAGTAGCTAATGTATACAACAAAAAATTCTCAGATTTCCCTGGTAATCCAGTGGTTAAGTCTTTGCCTTCCAGTGCAGGGGGTGCGTGTTCAATCCCTGGTCGGGGAGCTAAGATCCCACATGCCTTGTGGCCAAAAACCAGATCATCAAAATATTGGAAGCAATGTAAATGTCCTATAAAACAAAAAATGTTAATTATGGACTCCATATTATGTAATATTATGCAGGCATTAAAATTATAATTACTTGGGAAATCATTTTTATAAAAGTTTGAGTTAAAAGCTAGATGCAGAAATATATATTCAATTTGATTTCAACCAGAATACTTGTAATATCTCCTAGATATTCTTTAAACCATTTTTCTCTTGGGATCTGAATTATACATTGCTTTGCTAAGAATACTGTAATCTCAATAGAAAAGTTGAAGTGTATATAATTAAAGGATTATCAGATAGCTATTCACCTGCACATTTAAATTCAGTGCATGTATTTAATATTACTGCCCAGACTAAAATAAGTATTAGCACTTTCCAAAATTAATTGACCAAAAGTGATATTAAAACACTGTTGGTCAATTAAAGTAGCTAATGTATACAACAAAAAATTCTCAGATTTCCCTGGTAATCCAGTGGTTAAGTCTTTGCCTTCCAGTGCAGGGGGTGCGTGTTCAATCCCTGGTCGGGGAGCTAAGATCCCACATGCCTTGTGGCCAAAAACCAGAAACATAAAACAGAAACAATATTGTATTGTTCAATAAAGACTTTAAAAATGGTCCACATCAAATATATATATGTATATAAATTCTTTGAGATCTAATTTTGCATTTTATGAATCAATTAAAAGCAAATAAGAAACTTGAAAGGTAGTAGAGGAGTTTTCAGAATTAGAGCAAGTGGTCAAATTCTGAAAGCTGATGTGTCTACAGCAGAAACTGACTGCAGGTTAGGGACTGGTTTAGAGGGACAGGTACTAGAACAGCATCCTTAAGTAAATATGTATGTGGACCTATTTCTGGGTGCAAATGATCTCAGATGGGATTTTTTTCTACTTGTTTGGAAAGAGATAATGTTTTCTGGGAGGTGGGTATGATTGGGAGGCTGAGGATGAAAAACATGATGTGAACTAAAGAACTTACAACAATTTTCACAGTTTGCCCAAATACCATGATCATTAGTTTTCTGCCACTTTTTTTCACTCAAGTAAACCATCACAAAGCAAATAATTCTGGAAGTAAGAACTAGTTTTGTTTATGGCAAATCAATTATGTAGAAAATGAATTTTAATACTCGTTTTAGTGAAGGATATGAAGAATGTTGGCCTACAATTCTGTGGACACTTGGAAGCTCTGCAGTATGAAATAAAGAATATTTAACTATTAATAATGAAAGATATGCAAGGAAAAAGCACAATGAGAAATATCATCTTACATTTTTGATTAGCTGATATATGAGGGGCACTTATCCTATTTGTCAAAAATCTTATTTTTTAAATGTTTATATTGTCATAGTAATTATATTTCTATGCTGCTATTTTTTTTAAAATTGAAATATAACAAAGACATTTATTTATTTGAGCATCATCAATATCTAGCTATTCATTAAAATCTTTGCACAGCACAAGGAGTCTGGAAGAACTGAGCTTGGAAGGGACAGTGGTGACCACAAACATTAAAGGGGGATGCTGAGGAAAAAGTGCTTATGACAGGTCGATTGTGCTTTCTCAAATCAATTCTCCTTTTATATTTGTTCTCTCTCCAATGTGACCTCTCTTTAGCTGTGCAACCTTGAACAACCCTCATATGACACTGGCACAACGTTTGTCATCTACAGAGTTAGGGAATGAGACTAATTCATTAATTCCCAACCTGAGTCCCCAAATGTAGTGACAGACTTCTTCATAAATTAAAATCCCATATGGTTTTCAAAATTACAAATAACAGTATACATTGCAGCTTGTCCACTCATTCTAAATCCTTCAAGATCTCTAGGATCTGCAATTAAAATAATAAAATAATTGTTACTGGTGAAAACATTGCAAACCATTAGCCCAGATGGTTACTAGAGTCCCTTCCATCTCTGAAAACTTATTATTCTAACATCTCAGTGAATACTTGCAATAGTTGGTTTTTCTACATAAAATTTATACTGCACCAAGCAATATTCACACTGTCCCCAGCCCTGAGAATGTAGCCTGCTTGGCAGCTGCACATGGGCTATTAGCACTGCAGTTTACATAAAACGCAATGATATCTGTTTTCTTTGGTTTGTTAAAATACGAAATGCAGGATTTAAAATCAGAGTAATTTCTTGAAAGGAAGGCAAATGGCATAATGAAAGACCTAGTTTGGAACATGAGTTTCCTGAAGAAGCCTAGTTTATTGATACCTAGTTAGGAGTCAGATTTTCATTTAATTATAAGATTCTTAGAAGAAACTAAAATTAGCCTTCTGGCATGTTACTTCCTTCTTTGTAAAAAGGATGGGATCATATAATTGCTCTCACCTAATACTTCTTGAAGATTTCCTAAAGAGCATTTTGAAAACAGTCTTTTTGCTCTTTCGAATATTGGAGTTCAAAACCAAGATCATTTAAAAATAATGTCATCACCGACATAGCCATATCTATTAGAAGAAAATTATTTTCACCACTAAAAATTTGCTCTTGTAAAAATACCAAATATTGTAACTGTGTCGTATATAACCAATATATTTCAGTTTTAGAGAGTACACTTATATATATATATATTTTTATATATAATATAAATTTTAATTTTAGACATTGCATATATAAATAAATATGTATTTCTGCCTCATTAAGAAGATTCAGTTACTATCAGAAAGCTACTGCGTAACATTAGTCAGAAACACATCAAAAAGTTGGTGGTGTTGAGAGCCAAGTTTGAAACTAATGATGGTGAAAATTTTAAACAGTAGGGAAACAATGGAGGCTTCATGTTCTCTTTGGATACACAGTAACATAGTTACTGACCAGGAATTGATGCCAAGAAAACTTGAGAAAGTTTGGAATCCCCAAATTTTAACTTTTTACCATTTCAGACTTAGGATCTAGAGGAAAATGACAGAAATCCTGTGCTCCAGAAATGAATCCCACTTTTCTGACAAATAAATGTGTTAGTTTTCTTTCTTGCAGACGCTGGTCTGCCAAATACAAAAACTCAAGTCACATATAATTTTCATTTTCTTAACTTTTAGTAATTCATTCATTTCATTATATTTTGAAAGAAGAATTAATGGATTAAATATTTTATAGACCAGGATATTCTTGTAATATGAATGTGTAAGTGAACCTAATGGAAATTAAAACACATTTTAAACCTTTAAACTTTTCAAACTGCCAATCTTATTCAGTCTGTTGCTTCATCAGTTGAATATTAATATCAGCTGCTCCTTTGAATTTCCTTTCAACTTAAGTCCACTGATTTGACAGTAGTTCAATAAAAGAGCCCTATAGGATTCTAAAATTTAATATGCACATTAAGTTAATTAAGAAAATGACATTTCTCCTTTTACATGTTTTGCACTAGGTATTAAATATTTATAGCCCCAAATAGCCTGTTGTTAGAGCAGCCTTTGTTCTTCTACCTCTTAAAACATACCCAAAAAGGATACTTACACAAGCTATGCTATTCACGTTGTGTCCCTAGCTTATTATTGACTATAAATAATGAAATGACCGGGTGAGTGTCCGAAGTGAGCTGTGACTCAGGGCAGTCAGTTTCTTGGTGCATAAAACTTCCATGGGATTCAAAATAGCTCAGATTTTTAGTACATTTCATTAGGAGTAGATACGAAATAAAGAAAGCTTGCATTTTGTACTCCAGATGGTATTTTTAAAATTGGTGTTGAAATTTCAGGAAATATAGGAAGACTATTTGAAGGGGAGAGTCCAAAGGAGGAAAAGTTAATAAGGATTATTAAAATATCTTTACAAAATATCAAGGATGGCAGGTTTACTTCGTAAACAATCTTACTGGTAATCTGGAAATTACCTGAGGGCTTTCAAGTGGCTGCTGAATTAATTTATCCTAACCTGTGAATATAAATTAAAATCTTTCTTCATCCAAGGAGACAAATATGGACATATTTTTTGAGTTTTCGCCTAAAATTTGTTTTTTATTTAGCACCTCTAGAAGGATGTATTTAGCATTTCACTGTACAGGATATAACTGGCAAAGTGAGCCATTTTTTTTTTATTCGAAAACTGAGCTGCTGAGATGGACTTATTATACTTGGCATTGTCTTCATAAGAATAAAAAAATCCCACGTTATTGACAATGTAGTATACTATTTGATATATAAAAATACTTACTCCCCAATAAAATCAAAATTTTAAATGGGCATAACATTGTCTAGTGTTTCTGTTATTATTTTCCCTAGGGCAGTTGAAGTACTTCTAATAGTACCCATAGTTCTTTAGTTCTCAAATCTGCCACATGACGTGCTCAGCAGCAAATACTGTGGATGCTGCTTCACAAGTTGGAACACTTTTGCAGGTTTATAGTCATATAAACATGTGGACCATAATAAGGAAACCTTGATTATTAGTTCACTAATAGCTCTCTTCATTCTTTATTTTATTAATTTGTAAAATTTTGATCCAAGCAATATACTAACATAGCTTTAAAAACCATTAAATATTGGGCTGGCCAAAAAGTTCGTTCGTGTTTTTATGTTACAGAAAAACCCGAACGCACTTTTTTGGCTAGCGTCAATAGTACAATTTAAAAAAACCTGCAATCCCTCCCCAGGTCTCTTCCTCCAGATTGGCACCCCAGAGATACAGCACTGACAAATATGTAATACCAGACATAGTTCTTGTACAAGTTTCATATGTTGCTATGAATTAATTAATCAAGAATTAAGTTTATTTTTGACTTTGTTTTATGGTAAATGAGATCATGATACTTACAACCCCCATACACACACACACACACACACACACACACAAATTCCCTTTTACCCAACCTCCTAAACTATGAATATTACCAACTTTAATCAGTAGTCAGTTTTTATATTATTACAATGTGATTATGTAGATACACATTACTGATCTAATTCTCTACCATCTTTTCTTATATAATTTTTTATTATTCTTGGAGTTAATAATTTCTTTTTTTATTTACATGCATGGTTCTTAATGTAACTATTCCTAACATTTGCAGCATATCAAACCTATCAAAACCCTTTAATATAATTTTTAAACTGATAAAATTATAAATTTTGAATATAAAAATTATCATATAATCTATAAGCTTCTTTTTTCTCCCTTGCAAACTTTCCTCCTGGAACACTCTACCTTTTATTTTTCCTCACACTCAGCTAATTTGATTGGCTGTGGAATTGCCTGGTGACAATCATTTCTCCTTCGATTTTAGTGTCTATCGATATCTAGTGTTTTCTGCTGCTAATTCAGAAGCTGTTCCTTTCTTCTGTTCGCTTTTATGTCATCTGCCCCTACACCCTTTTGGAATCTTGATTATTCACTCTTTGTCTCTGGAGTTCTAAAATTTCAAGACGATGCACTTTGGTGTGCATTTCTTTAAAAAAATTATTGATTGTCCTCGGTATTCAATGAGCGTTTGCAATCATGCCGTTAGTTTCTTGTTTTTTTCTGTTGTTATTTTCCTGTTGTTTTTAAAAATATTTTAAATTATTTCCTCTTTGTTCTATTCTTACCTAGAAGTGGAATTGATGGGTCATATAGTAATTCTACGTTCAACTTTTTGAGGCACCCACACACTGTTTTCAACAGTGGGTACACTGTTTTACATTCTCACCAGCAATGTATGAGGATTCCAATTTCTTCACATCCTCACTAACACATATTTTCCATTTTTTTGATAAGCCATCCAAATGGGTTTGAGGTGGTATCTCACTGTGTTTTGATTTGCGTTTCCTTAATGAGTAGTGACGTTGAGCCTCTTTTCACGTGCTTTTGCTGGCTATTTGTGTATCTTGTTTGGAGAACTGTCCAAGTTCTCTGCCCAGTTTTGAATTGGGTTGTTTGTTTTTTTGCTGTTGTTGAATTGAAGGAGTTCTTTATATATTCTAGATATTAAGCTCTTAGATACATGATTTGCAAATATTCTATCCCATTCTGTGAATTGTCTTTTTATTCTCTTGATAGTGTCTTCTGATGCACAAAAGGTCTTCATTTGATGAAGTCCAGTTTGTCTGTTTTTTTCTTTTTTTTAATTAATTAATTTATTTATTTTTGGTTGCATTGAGTCTTCGCTGCTGCGTGACGGCTTTCTCTAGTTGCAAAGAGCAGGGCCTGCTCTTTGTTGTGGTGCACGGGCTTCTCATTGCAGTGGCTTCTCTTGTGGAGCACGAGCTCTAGGCACGCGGGTCTCAATATCTTGTTTGTGAGATTTGTCTGTGTTACTGTGTGAATTTGTAGTTCACTCACTCTTAGTGCTTTATACTAGGCAATTGTTTTAGTGTTTCACAATTTACATATTAATTATAATTTGTATAAAGATTTGGATGATTTCCCAGTTTTTCTTGATGTTTTATTGTTCTCATCTTGAGTTAAAAACAATACTGCTGTGAACCATTCTTGGAATAAGTCTGTTGTGAATATATGTTAGAGTTTCTCCAAAGTACATATGTAGGGTATAAGAATGAAGTCCTGGGGTTTTCATATGTTCAAGTGCAGTGAATTATGCCAAACTATTAAATGTTTGTGCTGCTTTACTCTACTACTAACAGTAAATGAGAGTTACTATAGTTTCATTACCTCACCAATACTAATTATAATCTCTAATTTTTTAATTTTTGCCCTTCTGAAGAGTATAAGGAGGCATCTTTTTGTGATATAAAATTTACATTTTCCTGGTTACTAATGTGGTTTAGCATCTTTCCTTATATTTATGTCCATTCATGTTCCCTGTTCTCTGAAATGCATATTTGGTCATTTAAGCATTGTTTTTTCTTTTTTTGGAAATTCTAGTTATCTTTATTTACTCTTTAATCTTTTTTTCCCCTGTGTTTTCTTTTAACATCTTTATTGGAGTATAATTGTTTTACAATGGTATGTTAGTATCTGCTTTATAACAAAGTGAATCAGCTATACATATATCCCCATATCTCCTCCCTCTTGCGTCTGTGCTTTGTGATTATTTAAGCATTTTTTATTAATTGTCTTATAATTATTGATTGTAGAAATTTTATATTTTCAACATTATGATCTTTTATCCAATATGATTTTGTAAATATTTTATTTCAGTTCAGATCTTATTCTTCTGTTAGTTTTATGGTATCTTATGATAATAAAAAATATATTTTAATTGAGTCAAATTTATGAATATTTTCTTGTGAGTTTGGACTTTTTGAATCTTCTTTGAGATAACCTTTCCAAACATTGAATCACAAGGATATTTTCCTATATTTCCCTCTAAAATTTTTAAAGTTGTGACTTTTACATTTAAATATTTTACATTTCTTGAAGCAAATTTTATGAATGGCACCTATAGGGATTTAATATCATTTTTCATTTTTGAACAAATGTCTAAGCTCCAGCACAGTTCCTGAAGTAGTCAACTCTTTTCCAGTAACTGGTAGTGTAACAAATCAAGTCTCCATACATGTGTGGGTCTATTTTTATTTTTTAATTTTTTGGGTGTGTGTCTGTTTTTAGAATGTTTTCTTCCACTGTCTATTTCCTATCTCAAATACCATGTTATCTTAATTATATAGCTATAACTTTATAATAATACATCTTGATGTTTTATAGAGCAAGTTTCTTCACCTGATGCTTCTTCTAGAGAGTCTTGGCTATTATTGTTTCTGTATAAATTTTAAATAGTTTTCAATTTTCTTTAAAAATCCTTTTTCTTTTTTTAGTTGCATTGAACCTATAAGGCAGTTTGGGGAAGTTTCAATCTTTAACATACTCAGCCTTTTGGTAAACCAAAAACAGGATATACCTCTCCACTTGTTTAGGGTTTTTTCCTTGTCTTTTAATAAAGCTTTATAATTTTTCCCAAAAGTGTTTTTACATATTTTATTAACCTAGTTATTTATTTCTTTGCTTGTTTACATATACCTTATGTTTTTGGTTACATTAACTAGGAGAGGTTTTTTTCCTGGTTATCTAGTCTCCCAACGTGCCAGAAATAAAAGTTTTTTCAAAATTTCTTAATTGGAATATTGCAATAGGCTCTTAACTGGTCCTCTGCTTCCACTTTTGTCTACTTAAGAGCCTATTCTCCTCACTTAACACATTCTGAAATTTTTCTATTTACTTATTGTTTGATGTGTTTGTTGCATGTCTTCTCTCACCAGAACTCAGCTTTCTGAAAGTAGAAACTTTCCTTATCAACACTATATCACCAGTGTCTAAAATAAAGTGATCACTTAAAAAAATTGTTGAGTAAATGAGTAGGTGAGTCACATATATTGTTAATATTTCAGAGTGCATAAGTCCACACAAAGGCTTTGCCTTCTCGTAAGTAAATAAATTGTCTTGGCTAATAATTAACCAGCATGGGCCAAGATCATGGAATTTCAAACCAAAGGATAATATTTATGGGTAGCAGATAATATAGAAGGAACTGATGACCATTTGTTTATTCTCTTCTGTTCTCTGGATACATTCACTTGCAATTTATCTTTGAACACAGGGTAGACTATACTGTTGATCACAGGTCACCTAGTTCTACCTGTCATCCAGTGTTCCAAGCCCTCTACTGCACCTTTGTTGAGTAGCCGCAAGCCTTCCACTTGAACTCTTTCAGCAACAGGCAACACACTCTTTCCCCAAGTTGCCATTCCATTTTCAAATAGCCTAATTATATTAGAGTTCTTTATACCTAATGAAATTCTGCTTCTGTTGAATCACCATCATTGATCTGAGCTCTGACTACCAGATCCTCAAAACACAAATTTCACCTCTTTCAGCTTGACAGCACTTCAAATATCTTAAGTAGGCTATTAGTTATACTAATTTTTTTCTTCTAATCCTAAACATCTCTACTTTTTTTTTTTTTTTTTGTGGTACGCGGGCTTCTCACTGTTGGGGCCTCTCCCATTGCGGAGCACAGGCTCTGGACGCGCAGGCTCAGTGGCCATGGCTTCCGGCCCCAGCCGCTCCGTGGCGTGTGGGATCTTCCCGGACCAGTGCACAAACCCGTCTTCCCTGCATTGGCAGGCGGACTCTCAACCACTGCGCCACTAGGGAAGCTCCATCTCTACTTTTATACTCGTGTTCTTTCAGCTACTGTTTCTTGAGTGTCTACCGCATGCTAAGCATAGCAGAGATGAGCAATAGTAATTTGAGAAAACATTTCTTCTCACATCTCATTATATGACAGCTCCCCAAACTAAGCTTTAACCTTTCAGGATGTACTTGTCAACCTAATAGATATTTAATAGACACTTAGGGCTTTTACTTAATTCTAGTTACAAAGATGGAACTGTTCTTACAAAAAAATGTACGTAGGAACCTTAAACAAATTTTAAAAGAGAGACTAAAGTGTTTAATCACACCAAAAATCAGGCTGTAGAGAAGATCGCATATTTCCATTTCCTGTCAATATTCAATATAATTTTGAGTTGATTCTCCAAAGAATTCTGTCAAAAAAATCCTAAATTTCCAGGAAAGACCATCTGGTATTTCATAAGTGTTATGTATTCTTTTTAAAGGTATAGACTTAGCCCTCTGACTAAGAAGTTTAGTTCTTTGGGTAAAGAACTAAAACCGAAAATTATGCCACATTTCAGTCTTCAGTTTTGCCCACAATCATCCTTGTCAACTGAAAATACTTATCTAAATTTCCAGAGTTCATCACTAAACTTATCAAAGCTTGACCCTAGCTGATTTTAAAGTTGAATAATATTTTTCAGGGAATTTCATCACATAGCCATTTGGGACTGCCTGCTCTAATGTTCAGCTATTAGCAAATTAGACTTAACATATGCAAACCCATGTCCCATTGACATTGGACTGAGCTGACTAGCAGTACAAGAATCTTAAAACTTTCAATCATATACCCAGTGGAAAAAGATATTGTATCCTATAAACCAGAGACTGTCTTGAAGCCCCAGATACTGAGAGGTGTGAGACTCAAACTCATCAGCACACTATAGTCCCCAGTCTCTCCAAGGTTCTGATCATTGACGCCCATTTGTTTCCTCCCACTCACGGTAGACATTCACGCTAATGTTCGATATATACTATGTATCCCTGGTTATATATATATCTTTGCAAAATATACAGTTTTGTGTGTGTGCAGATTTTTTATTAATTTACATAGAGTATATTATGATGCATAGTATGGTGTCTTGTTCAGTTTCTTGTTTTACTAAACAAGATCTATCCAGGTAGCTAAATGTATGTAAAGATTTCCCCAGTTCAGAAGGACTCACCAGACTCCACAGAGCATCCTGACTTAGGCTTGCATTTAAATGTAAAATATACCAGCATAACCAAAGAGAGTGCAAGAGAGAATTAGAGGTCCAAGAGACATCTCATTTGCAAGGAGCCATTATTAGGCAAACTCAAAGGAAAAGTTCCCAGGGAAGCCATTTTATGTCCCTTTGGTCACATAAGCAAGGCAGGCTTATCAGACACCAGTAGACTAGTTTCAACCATTCTTAAGAAACTGGCCCAGTGAGTCCCCAACACATCATAAATTCTACTGTCTCTTATCTTGGCCAAGAATAAAAACCAGACCCTGAAATAAAGATAGAGTTCCTCAATACAGTTATAAATCAACTCTACCTCCACAATGCATATTTAGTGTACTGTTTCTAATTTCTCGATAGTATTTCATGGCTTTAAGTGTTATCTTTAAGTACTATTTAATCATTCCCCTGGAGATGGACATCAGGTTGCCTCCAGTTTCCAGCTAGCACAAACAGCACGGTGATGTACATTTCATACCTATTTTCTTGTAGACCTGTGTGAGTTTTCCTGGCAATGTCAGGTGTAGAATTGCTAGATCATCAGTAGGGTAATCATTTAACTTGTCATCCACACTAAAATAATGTTCAGACTGGAAGAGGGCATTATTCATAATTATACTGGAACAACTGTATGAACCAGAACCTGGCAAACTAAAGTATATAGTCCTCTGAATCATAGGTGCATGCATACACTTAATATACCAACCTGTTCTCCAGGCAGCATAAAGATACCTATCTTTACCCTTCCTTGTCAACATTTAGTATTTTCAAATTTCTAATTTGACATGTTCAATGTTCCTTTCATCTACATTTATCTTCATATATGTGTTAGCTATAGTCTTCTCTTCCTTTTAATTTCAAATTCACAGCTTTTTTTCTACTTGAAATACAATTGGATGTCAGATTTTGAGCTAGATATTATATTCCCTCAATTTGTCACCTATCCATTAACTTTACCCTTAATTTTCATAACAAGTCCTTAAGTTTGATATAGTGAATCCGTTTTTTAGCTTTTAGCTGTGCTATATATAATTGTTTAAGTAGTATTTCTCCATCTAAAGATTTTCTTCTATATTTTCTTCCATTGCTTATATGGTTTTGCCTTTCATAACTAGGACGTTAATTTATAATTAACTTAAACTAGGGATCCGATTTTATTTTTTCTGTATATGAAAAGCCCGATTTTGACTACAGAAGTCTTGACTTTATTTCTAACCCTTACTCTCAACGAAGCAATCTTTATCTACCAAACACCCTTGTATTTTCTCAGTTAGTTAATATTTTTCTCCACTTGGCCACTGTTTTTAGCCCTCACACTAAAAGAACTATCTACACGCAGGTATTTAAAGGCACATGGTGGCAGCGGAACCCTGCTGTCACTGAGTATAGGTTTCCTGCAATTCAGGAGTGTGCAACCTGCCAATTTTTGGTTAGCACCTGTGCCTCCAGTATAACTTGCAGACGGACACATGCCATCTTAACATATGGGTACCAGAAAGGAGCCAAACAATTATTCTTTTGGGTGAACATCAATTCTTAGCTTTTTTTCTCTTCCTGTAATGACCGTTTTCGATAATCTACCTCTCATTTTTAGATGGAGAAAAGTGTTATACACACAGATCCAGAAAGTGAAGTTGAAGGTTTGCGTTTGCCTTCTTTGGGATTATTTGAATAGTTTTTGTCATCTATTATATATTGGCTTATTAGACAAAATTCTTTGCTGTTGCTTTAGGATTTATAGTATACACTTTTAACTTATCATAGTCTACCTTCAAGTAATGTTATATCACTTTACTTATAGTTGGAGACATTGCAGTAGTTAACTTCTGTTTGCCCTCCAAACTTTGTGCTATTGTTGTTATGCATTTTACTTCTCCATATGCTATAAACTGTACAATCCATTGTTTTTATTTTTGCTTTAAACAGTACATTTTCTTTTATAGAGACTAAATTTAATAGAAAATTATTTTTGATCTACCTGCATATTTACCATTTCTGGTGCTCTTTGTACTTTGGTATAAATTCAGATTTTCATCTGGGATCATGTTCTTCTGTTGAAGGACTTCCTTTAACATACCTTGTAATAAAGATACACTCGTCCTGAAGTTTTTGGCTTCTGTATGTTTGAGAAAGTCTTCATTTTGTCTTTATATTTGAAAGATATTTTCCCTGGATGTAGAATGCTGATTTTAGTATGTTAATGATGTTTCCCCACTGTTTTTCGGCTTCCATTGTTTCTGATAAGAAATCTGTATTCTATTCTAATCTTTACTCTCAGTAAATGATATGTCTTTTTCCTTTGACTACTTTTAAGATTTTCTCACTTCATTTTTAAGCAATTTCATTCTGATATGCCTTGGTGTAGTTTCCTTCAAGTTTCTTCTGCTTGTAGCACAAGACTTCTTGGGTCTATATATTTATAGCTTTCATCAAATTTGAAAGTTTCCAACCATATTTCTCCAAATATTTTTTCTATCTACCCCTCCTTTAGGACTCCTATTATCTGTATATTAGGTGGCTTGAAATTTTCCAAGAGCTATCTGATGCCCTATTCATTTTTTTTCTCTTTGTGGTCCATATTAGATAGTTTCTATTGCTGTATCTTCAATTTCATTAATCTGTCTTCTGCAGTATCTAATCTGTGGCTAATTCCATTTAGTGTATTTTTATCTCAGAAGTTGTAGTTTTATATCTAGAAGTTAAATATGAGTCTTTTAAAAATATCTTCCATATTTCTAACGTGCTCAAACATATGGAACATCTTGTTTTCTTGCTTCCTTGAATGCTTGGTTATTTTCTGTTGGATGCCATGTATTGTAAATTTTTACTTTGTTGAATGCCTAGTATTTTTGTGTATCTATGAATGTTATTGACTTAATATGATGCAATAAGAGCATTATCTATGTAGTCTTGTCATAAATGTTTAACCTCAATTTAACCATGGGAAATTCAAATACAGAACTTGGGATATTTTAAGAAATAAGTTACAGTATTATCTTTAAAAAAATCAATTTTGTGAAAAGAAAATACATAAAGGACCCAAAAAGTCAGTGGTATCACTTTATATAAAGAAGACTAAAGAGTCATAGCCAATAGCAATGCATGAATCTTGATTGTATCAAAAAAGAAATCAGTTTCAAAAACAGTACACAATTGAAAAAAAATTATATATGAGATTCATATTATATGATATGCCATTATTATTGTCTTCTTGAAGTACGATAATGGCATTGTGGTCATGCAGGGGAGTGCTGTTTTTCTTAATATTTTCTGAAGTATTTAGCTAAGAAGTGGGATATCTGAAATATGCTTTCATATAGTTAAGCAGAGAGAAAGAGACTGAGAGTGAGAGAGAATGGAAGAGAACAAGTGAAAGAGAGAGAAAGCAAATATGACAAAATCTTAGCAATCAATAAAGCTAGGTGAAGAGTGCAGCTGTTCTCTTTAATAATGCCTCAATATCAGAATTTTTCAAATAAAAAGTTGGTAAGTAGGGACAAAACCAAGACCAGATGGGTTTTTTTGTGTGTCTGTGTGGTTTTTTTTTTTGCGGTACACGGGCCTCTCACTGTTGTGGCCTCTCCCGTTGCAGAGCACAGGCTCCGGACGCGCAGGCTCAGCAGCCATGGCTCAGGGGCCTAGCTGCTCCACGGTATGTGGGATCTTCCCGGACCGGGGCACGAACCCGTGTCCCCTGCATCGGCAGGCAGACTCTCAACCACTGCGCCACCAGGGAAGCCCCCAGATGGTTTTACAAGGAAGTTTCATTAAATCTTTAACAATTTTTGAGTTATAAATTATTTTGAGAAATAAGGTATCCATACTAATTTCGTAATGTGAGAATAACATTGAAACTAAGTCACATGAGAACAGTTTGAAAAATGCAAATTTTAGTATACTTCTATAAGCATGAAAACAGAAATAAAATTTGATAAAATATCAAATTGTAACTAGAAGTTTAATAACAAATAATACATTACGGCCAAGTAGGTTTTATCCTAAAAATACAATATTTTAACAGTAAAATTTACCAAATTAATGGGTTAAAGAAAAACTCTGCAATCATCTAATAGGTTCCAAAATATTCCACAATATATAGGACTAAACAGCAGAGAAAATGAATGAACTAGATCTGCATGCATCTTAACGGAAATGTCTCTGAAAACATAAGTTTGAACGCATCAATAGGTTGCATTTGATAACACAAGTATGAAATTAAAAAAGGAACCAAAGGACTTCTCTGCTGGCACAGTGGTTAAGAATCCACCTGCCAATGCAGGGTACATGGGTTCGAGCCCTGGTCCGGGAAGATCCCACATGCCGTGGAGCAACTAAGCCCACGCACCACAACTACTGAGTCTGTGCTCTAGAGCCTGCAAGCCACAACTACTGAGCCCACGTGCCACAACTACTGAAGCCTGCATACCTGCTCCGCAACAAGAGGAGCCCACGTACCACAGCGAAGAGTAGCCCCTGCTCACCACAACTAGAGAAAGCCTGTTTGCAGCCAAGAAGACCCATGTAGCCAAAAATAAATAAATTTATTTTTTAAAAAAGAACCAAAATAGTACATCAAGTTTGTGGCTACACATATTCAAAGTAAAAGTATAAGAACAAGAATGTTGAGAGTATATCTCCTCCTTATGATATTCCAATGGCTTCTCATAACTCCTAAGATGAATAACAAAATCTTTACTGTGGACTCTAAGATTCTACGTGATCTGATATCAGCCAACATTTCTAGAATTGTCAGATATTACATTTCTCCTAGCTCTGTGTGTTCCAGCCTTGCCTGATTTCATTCACAGACTTGAATGTGTCACAGCACAGCTCACTAAGGGCCCTTTGCTCATGTCATTTCCTCTTTATGAAATAGTCTAGTCTTACTCCTCTTACATAATTTCTATTTATTTTTCAACTCTCATCTCATTTCTCACTTATTCGGGAGATACATGGTCAGATTCCCCCATTTTACTCTTATAGCATTCCATACTATTCTTTCCCTCTGGGGCTCTATATCAGTTGTTATTTCTCATTTATTGATGAGATTGTATGATTAGTATTTGTCTTCCCATTAGGTTTGTACTTCCCCCACCTAAAATCAGAGACCACATCTGTTTGCTAACCAGTGTATCCCTAGCACCTAGTACAATTCTTATACATTAAAGGTGCTTACCAAATATTTATTAAGTTGGTGAATGAATTCGCAAAGTTGCTTTCTTTCATAGGATTCATTTATTTTGATTGTAACCCCTCTAAAATGTTTTCCTTTCTGTGGATTTTTCTATGTTCTCATTTATCTTTTGCATGAGACTAATGCAATAGGATATGGTTTGGGTGTCTCTCCCTGGATGAGAAGGAATGCATACCATTCCCTCATGATTGACAACAACATCTAGAACCATGGGGTTCTAGATGGAGCATTTCCCAGACAAATGGAAGGGATATGCTAATCTTGCCTATATTTATATGAAATTGCATGGCAGAGCAAATAATTAAGCTGTTTAGGAATTAGGATATATAACAGAAAAGATATTCTGCAATAAAAATTAGAATTGAAATATGCTTTTCTTCATGTCTACATTATTTAAGAATGTATAATCACTCTTCCTGAGGAAAAAATAAAAATGGCTTCAAAGTTATTAAGTAAAAAGATAATAGCTCTTTTCAGCGTTTCCATCCTTTCAATTTAACAACTATTTATTGAGCATCATGTATGTGTAAGACATGGAACTTGTGCTGTGAAGGGCGTTGATAAATAAGTAACAAACAGTGACAGAGCCAGAATTAAAATCCATATTTGTATGATTCCTAAGCCCTAATTTTGTGCACTACAGGCCAAGTATATAAAAGTTTTGGGTGAACCTAGTAAGCCTGGAAATGTGTACATCTTTCTCCTCTAAGCCAGTGTCTCCTCAAATGTGATGCTGTTGGGAAAGATACCAAGGTCAAATTAGCTTGGGAAATTAGCTTGTCATATACTTAAAGAGCTCTGAGAAAGTTTTTAGTAAAGAAGCAGGTTTTTCATTGTTTAACTCAGCACTTCCTAAAAGGTACTTAAACAGGGAATTTTTTAAATGTAATGTATCCTGGGAAACTGTTCCAGGCAAGAAGGAGCTATAAAGTCTTTTTTGGTGGTATTTTTTCTTCTAATGTAGATCTGGGTTTCGGAAACACACTTTGTAGAGCTCAACGCCCTTTCTCACCCCCTGCCTTTGCTCTTTGCCCGAAACACCCATGCCCTTTTTTGTGATATGTGACGCATTCTTATTTATACATTAGTTCAAATGTCAGATGGTCTGTGAAGTCTTCTGTTAACCATTCACCTACATACATATAAACGTGTGTGCACGCACACACCATAAAATAAGCACTAAAAGTTATAAAGTAATAATATTAAAGACTTCTAACTTTCATAAGCATTTACTATGTTAAGACGACTTAACATATCACAAATTTAATTTAATGCTCACAATTATTATTTATTATCCCTTTAATTTCCCTGTATCTCACATATCATTTCTCTGATCCTCCGGTCTTCCTTGTACATCACTGACAACTCCTTCACGGTCTACTTTGCTGGTTCTTTTCATTTCCACAAAGTCAAAATGTTGGCCTACCCTAGCCTTTTGCAGTCACACCATTGGTTATTTCATCACATTTCATGTTGAATATCGCGGCTAAGAGCACAGACCTTTGAGCTAAACTGTCTGACTTTGAATCGCAGCTCAACTACTTTGTTAGATGTGCAACCTTGAGCTAATAATCTTTCGTTTCTCACCTCAGGGAGCTCATCTGTTAAAAACTAGGATCTTAACAGTACCTACACAATAGAATTGTTGGAGCATTAAATGAATTAATATCTGCAAAAATGCCTGGCACTATATGTGTTTGCTGATATTATTATTTATACTCTAATGACTCATAAATTGTATCTAGTCTGGACTTCTGCCATGAATCTGTGACTCATACATCCAACTACCTACACAGTGTCTGCAACTGGAAATCTAAGATACATCTCAAATTTATTATGTATAAAATAGAAAATCTTATCACCCTTTAGCCAGGGTGAACTCAGTAAATGGCAACTACCTCCAGTGGCAAAGGCAGACCACTGAGGCATCCTTGCAGGCATCCTTGAGTTTTCTCTTTCTCTTAGGTCATCCATCCATACATCAAATTTAGATTGCTCTGCCTTTAAGTTATATAGACTCTTACCACTTCTTGCTGCACCCATCCTAACCATTGGCCCAAGGTCCCAGGATCCCTCATCTGAAGTTTTGTACTAGCTTCCTAATTTATCTCTCAGCTTCTGCCCTTGCTTTCCTGTGGACCATATTCAAATAGAAGAATGGCTATTTTAAAATGTCAATCAGATAATATCACTCCTCTGCTCATAGACGTCTATGACTTCCTACCTTACTGATTAAAAACTGCAGTCCTTACAAAGGTTTATAACAATTTTCCTAATCTGCCCCACACACTCCCTGAAACTGTCTAATCTCATCTACTATCTTCCCTTCTTTAATTCCACCCTTACTGCTCCTGCTTCCTCCCAGGTCCTCCAGCAACAGACATGATTTTCTTTCAGGGTCTTTGCACTTGCTATTCCTTCTACTTAGAATATTTCTTTCTCAGGGACCTACGTGCCTCTCTCCCTCACTCCTTCAGTTATTTTCTCGAAGTCCACCTTCCCGAAGCCCTCTTTGACTACCTTATTGAAAATTGCAACTCCACTCTACCCGAGCTCTCTTTCTCTGCTAAATTTTTCTCCATAGAATTTAAGACAAGCTGACACATGATGGCTTTTATTCATTTGCTTATTTATTGTTCAAATTCCCCCTCTAGTTTCTAAGCTCAATGAAGAGTTGAGTTTTTATTTCATTTGTTCACTGCATATCCACAGTGCTTAGCAGAGTATATGGCACATAATCAGCGCTTGAGAAATAGTTGTAGAATAAGTGACTCCCCTGCACATGATTGATGAAGAAAGTGTGACTCACAGAAATAAGTAATTTGCTCAGAGCATCCAAAATTTGCCTAAGGCATCCAAGGTCAAACCCAGAATTAGAAGATGCAGGTCAGCATCTAGGGTGCACATGCTCAACCAATATGTAATTTACGAAGAATATTATTTGAGTAGTCATGTACATACTCCCTTTCCTCACCAGAAGCTGACTTTCTTGAGAGCAGGAAGAGTTTTAGTCATCTTTATAGCCTTGGTACCTAATACAGAATTGGGATCATAGAAATAGTGATGTGCTGGAGCAGCTATCCCAGCTTGAGAGAGTCTACTGTGTGCCTCTCTTCCAACTCTGCTTTCAGTGATATATTGATACATTGGTACCTTGGAATGGGCCTAAGGGCCATGGAAATCATCAAACACTACACCTCAAGATGTTTTCCCCAGAGAGCTGGTTGTTAAATATTTACTTGCATAAAAGCATACAATTACATAAAAGATACTTTAAAAGATGTTTGGCGCATGAGTGAATGTACTGGTGAATGAAATGTATAGGGGAGAGTTATATGCCAAGACATCTTTTAGTACACTGGTGATGCAGAGAATGTGAAAAGAAGGTGGAGGCTGGTGATCAATAACTTTCAATGAACATAATAAAACAATCACATTAAATAATAAAATCCTTGTGATAGAACATAGTTCAATTTCCTACTTTATGAGGGAATTTTATATAAAGAATCCTTTAAAGGAGATATCCAGAAATTACCAAAATAAAATCTTCCAATGAGAGGGAATCCAAGGAAATCAGGTAGAGCTCTATTTCTTTCCAGGATAAAAAAAAAATAGATTCATATTTCTTTTCAAGTATAGTATCCCACATAATGTATTCTCATTCTGTATTTTATTATCATTGTATGTTTGTGAATATATCTGACTCTCCCATTGGATAAGTGCTTCCTAAACATTTTAAACCACCATTTCTTTTAAGAGAATCACCTTCAGATAAAAATCCAAAGACGTATAAAATTGTGCATACAATTTCCAGAGGAGCATAAACCTTCAAAGTACCCTCCATAAGCCTCAAGTTAAAGAATAGGAATATTGTGCTAGAATGAGAGAACCCTAGGAGCTGACTTTGCCTAATTCATTTCCAATTTCCAGCAAGTGTCTGGCACACTGACAATTAAAAAGAAGAAAACAAAGGGAAAAAAGGACTTGTAGATTGAGTAAATGGGTGGAATGAACAATTAGTCACTTTAGATGCCTATTACTGCCCCTTAGATCTTTTCTTCAAAACACTTTCCATTTTGTCAACTATTTATATATATAGTTTCCAAAACCTGTAATTTTCAAATTATCCTCTTTTCATAATTCTCCACTTTTTACCATTTATAACCCCAAACTCAATGTTCTTGATTGGTGATAAAGAACATCAAGCTATATTGCCTTTTTTTCACCTGGAATATGTAGTTCTTTCAGTTCAAGATCCCATTAACTTTCCAGGCAACTTTATTATCACCCATGATCCACAGTGATATTTCATTTAGCTAAAAAGCTAGATCTTTTCCACCTGAAAGACTATTAAGCTAGGCATTCCATTCTTCTGTTTCCTCAGTGGAGTTTTAAACCTAACTCTACATTTTTACTATTTAATTCCATTGTCAGTTTCAATCCACTTTCCAGTCTGTGAAATTCTTTGTAAACTATATAGCATAGTAGTAGCTTGAGCTCCCCTTTTAGAATCATTCCTAACTTTATTAAATATGCCTTAAATAACATCATGTCATCAAATAGTTGGTTAAAAAATGATACAAAGAAAGGTCCAGTCATGTAAACCAGAGGCCTCCTGCAGTTTGACATTGATCCATTAATTAACCAGTGTTGTTTGGTAGGAAAGGTTTATCAGCTAAAGAGTCAACAAACTGCCCAGCAATCTTACCTGTATATATTCATCTTAACCACAAGGGTATCTTAGGAATTATTTCCAATGCCTTGTTGAAATCCAGGTGATTCAGACGAGGCATCACATCATCTGTGAAATTTTTCCCTGAGACTCAAATGTACATCCCTGCTTTGTGTTCCCATGAAATTTTGTGTGAGTTCCTATCACAGTCCTTACCACAATATACTAAAGTTCCTTTTGTACCTGTTTCCCTAAATATTGTAAGGTCTTTGGAGAATGAGTCTGTGCTTTCTTTACCTTTACATTCTCAGAACCTTGTGCACAGTAGTTATTCAATAAATATTTCTCAAAATGAGTAATAAATTCTCATATGCCACCTTAAGATGTGGAGTCCTGTATAAAGTGTGCAGTTTTCTCTGGACTTACTCTAAGATGTAAATCATTAAAAATAACTCACAATAACTTGTGGGAATAGACAAGCCAGTTCATCTCTTTGTGTGCCTCACTTAAAACATTCTTACTCTTTTAAAACCACACACATATGGAATGTGTGACTTTTTTTATTACAAAAAGATAATTTCATCCTTTTAAGCTAAGATTGTCCATGCTATTGTGGTTATTTCTCTTTTCATTCTTTTATATTGCACCTTTTGTATTTTTTTAAATGTCAGAAACAGTATCTCATTAACACTCTTCAGAGAACAGTTGCCAATGTTTCCATTCATAGAGCTAATACTTGGAATACCTCCTTCAAAATAATATGAAAATGATAAAATGCAACAAAATCATAATGTTCCTGAATATTTATGCACTCCAGTGTATATAATTTACATTGAACTTTCTGTTCCTTGCCTGATCCTAATAAACTTTTTCATGTATTTGGAGAATAAAATGTCATTATCTCATACCTGCCTTTTGATGGCCAGAGATAGATCCATTTTTTTCCCAAAGCCAACTTGTAAAAGGAAATACTCACTGATGAAATACCCAGTGTTCCTGCACAAAACTTGAGTAATTAGTATCTATTATAGCCTGAAAAACTCAATGAAAGGACCGCAAAGTGACCTTGCACCTGATGTGCTATATTTATTAATTGAACTCTAAGCTAGCCCTTGAGATTTTTATGCAGTCTGTAACAGAAAGGTCAATGTAATACCAGTAAATCCTGTTGTATTTGTTAGTTCATTCTGCAAATGCAAAAGTTGGGTGAACATTGATTCCATTCATTTGTAATCCAATATTAAAGAGGGAAAAGTGATTTTCTTTTTACCATCTTATCCGTTTACATTTACATGGAAAATAACATTTCCAAGGAAAATCAGAGGACTGTTTTAATAGCAGTGGTACATTAGAGGTTGAGCATGTTTTCCATTTTTTAACATCTTATAAAATGTCCAGAAAGAAATTACTATTTTGAATTAGAAACTAATACATATTTATATTGCACAAAAACTGTGTTTAAGGTGCTTTTATAGGTTCCAAGAATACATCATAAATAATTTAGTCAATGCCCTAAAAAAATCTGAATCTAATGGGAAAATAGAATATTGAGAACTCACTTATAATAAAGGGTAAAGTAAGGGAAATACTTTGATATCCATATGAAATAATGCTGTGGTAACACAGAGGATTCAATGATATTTCCTTTCTTCCTCTCTGCTCTCAATTTCCATTTCCCAGGTGAACAGATTCTTATGCTGCCTTCTTGTTATTCAGGAACTCATCACTACGACATTGCCCCAACTACCCTCCTTATCCAAATCCAAATTAAATCTTGAGGAATGTGTAAATTTCATAAGGCTGCCATAACAAATTCCCACAAACTGAGTAACTTAAAGCCTGAGAAATTTATTTTCTCATAATTCTGGAAGTTAGAAATCCAAAATCAAAGTGTTGCCAGGGCCAGGTTCCCTCCAAAGGCTCCAGGAAGAATCCTTCCTTGCCTCTTCTAGCTTCTGGTGCTTTCCAGCAATCCTGCTATTCCTTGGCTTGTGGCTGCCTAACTCCAATCTCTGTCTCTGGCTTCACATGGCCTTCTTTCTATGTGTCCCTGTGTCTCCAAATTTTTCTGTCCTCATAAGAACACCAATCACTGGATTTAGGTTCATCCTGATCCAGGATGACCTTTTCTTAATTTCATTACATCTGCAAAGGCTCTCTTTCCTGGGAGTTACTGGGAGTTAAGACCAACAGATCTTTTGGGGAACATAATTCAGTCCACCATGGGAGCAGGCAGCGGTGTGGGTGGCTAATCTCAGCTAGGTGGCTAGGTGTTTAAAAGGACTACTAGCTCCGTCGAGTAAATCAATTTATACCAAAGTCACAATAACTCTGTGCTTCATTTGCATTTTTAACAAGGACTCTGTAACACAAATGTTTCCATAATGAATAGACTGGTAGGGATCAGAGCATTCCTGGTACCTGCTTTCTGTCCAGAGCTTCCAGCTCTTCATCTTCAGCAAACCCAAGGCCAAGTGTACACCTCCCTACCTACTCATCACAGTGGATCAGCTACACGATGAAGAGGAGATACTTATGTAGAAAATTTAGATTGTGTATCTTATTTTCCTTTACCTTGAGTTATGTTTTCACTCATGATAAATATATTTTCCTTGGATCAAATTATATGAATAATGGCTTTATACTTCATTTTAATTTTTCCATACGAATGTGGATTTAGATCTTCATATTTCCCATATATGGTCTCTATATAAAGGATATATATTAAAAATATGAAGGACATTCATGCAAAAATGTTGGCAACAGAAACTACACACATGGAAATGGTTTTGGTAGGCATGGATTTCTTTTCTTCCAAAATGCTTCCCAAGTGTGAGTAAGAAGAATGAATAGGAACAAAGTAAAAGTCTTTACAAAGTTTAAAGCAGGTAATCTGGGTTCTTCTGTGCTTAGTAAAGTCAATGTTCATTCGCAATCGTGGAGCATTCACCCCAGATAAAGGTGATACCTTTATTTAAGCCATTAAAATCCTGCAATTCAGCTTTTAAAATGATTCAAAATGTTATGAATTTATTTTTTTTTAAATGCTTTTCCTCGTACTCAGTGAGTCAGAGTACAGCTTTATGGTAAAATCACCCCACATTCTGAACAATATAATGTATTTCATTTTTTTTAATAACTTGGTTTATTCATAAATTACATGCTATCAATACACAGCTCAAATCATTGTATTTAATGTAGCATTTACAGCTAAAATTGGAATAAATTCTTCTTCTTTCCCAGAACATTATATATTTGAGAATTGAGAGTTTAATAAGAAATTCTGATTTTTTAAAAATCTTTCATCATTTAAACTTTAGAAAGAGAAAATACATTTTTCTAAATTAAGTTACTATGGTATAAAATATCCACTTACATTTTTCTTAGGATTAGCTTTTTTTCTTTGTTGATTATAAAAAATATTATGCTAAATATTATTATTTTGATTATTGATTTCCCAAGAGACTTTAGTCTGAATTAGAAAGCTGCAGCTTAAGTCTTACCATTAAAATGTATAGCAAAACATTTATTTTTCACGCAATTAATTTACACTCAAGAAAAAAATTTAATGGTTATTTAAATAATCATGAGTTTCTATTGTTCCTTTTATTCAACTGTTTTGAACACTCTGGAACTGACCCCAAACATCTGCCACAAATTCCACTGAGACGTAGAGGGCCCGTTACATACAGAAATTCTGAACCCTACCCCACACCCACTTATCAACATCCCTACAAATGTATAGTTCATGGGTCTGCATTTAATAAGCCATCTAGATGATTCTTACGCCTATTAATGTTTGAGAATCCAGGATAAAAGGGGACAGATTAGCGGATCTTAGCCTTTTCAACACTGGTGATCTCTAGGCTCTGCAGTACACTGGGAGAACCTATTCAGTGACTGTCAGCTTCTTCCAGAGGAGGTCATCCAAGGGGCAGAAGAAGAGAGAAAACCTAGCCATCTCCCAATGCCCCCAGAGTTCTGGAGGCCTGGCCAAAGATAGCAGGCAGCGTGTTTAGAGTCACAGACTTCTCTTCCATTCCTCCCTCCCTCCATACCGTCCTCCTTCCCTCCCTTTCCTGCTTCCTTCTTTCTTGTCAATGCCTTCTCTGCTATTGTCAGAAAAAAGGTCTGTATGTGTGAGGGGGGTGATGGGGTTTCCAGAAGACAGCAACAAAAACCCTCTCTTATCACATCTACCTGGCTCAATCTCACTGAACGCTCTCAAAACAAGTTCTTACAAAGGAAAGTATCCATTTTCTTTTTGGTTGTTATTGTCATAGACAAAACAGAAAAAAAGTAGTGTCATCAACCATCTGTCCCTGGCCTGTCTCCCATCTTTGGTCCCAGCGAGACATCAATCTCCCTCTGGATGAGTGTGACTGAGGATGGATATAAATATCATACAGTCTTTATCAGGACTTTACTTCCTATCTCCCATTTTCAGACCCCTCTTCCAGGGAAGGTTTTAACAAGTAGGATCAGAAATCAAAACATCATCTGAACAAGCAAGAAGTGTACTTGCTTCTTGGGAGCAATCATTGGAGCTCAGCCCAATGCTCATCCTGTCCATCAGAAGCCCCTGGGCTACTAGCTGACCTGCCTCTCCCAAGTCTGTAACATCACAAGTCAGGGCTTCTCATTCGTTGTATTAATTATCCCAGATCCCTCCCAGAACTAGAGAAATGAGGAGATGGAGTGCTTAAACTTTATCTATTGAACTTAAAGATAGGAAAAATCAAACCATTTTAGATCCAGTCCCAGTGAAATTAAAAAAAAAAAAAAAAGATTTATTATGGTCTAAACCAGAAGGTGGCAAACTATGGTCATGGGCTGAATCTGAGCTGCTGCTAGCTTTCGCAAATGAGGGAATACAGCCACAGACATGAGTTTATGTATTGTTTGTTTTCACACTGTAACAGCAGAGTTGAGGAGTTGTGACAGGAACTGTGTAATAGATGAGTAGCTATAGAACATCCTTGACTTTACCTCTTGGCTTGTAATGCCTAAAATATTTACTATCTGGCTCTTTCACGCACGGTTTACTAGTCCTCGGTCTAAATCAAAATGTTCATGATTTTTTTCTACAGCTTCTAAAGGCAAAATATTCATAAATTGAATTCCACAAAAAATTCCCCATAGAAATAGAAAATATGAATAGACCAATTATTAGTAAAGAGGTAAAATCAGTAATCAAAAATCTCCCCATGAAGAAAAGTCCAAGACCAGATGGCCTCACTGAATTTTACCAAACATTTAAAGAATTATTAAAACCAGTACTTCTCAAAGATCAGAGAGAGGGGAACACTCCCAGAGTCATTTTACGGGGCCAACATTATCCTAATACCAAAACCAGAAAATGACACTACTAGAAAAGAAAACTATAGGCCAATATCCCTGATGAATATAGATGCAAAAATTCTCAGTAAAATACTAGCAAACAAAATTCAACAGTACATTAAAAGAATTGTTCACTATGATCAAGTGGGATTTATTCTTGGGATGCAAAAATTGTTTAATATATACAAATGAATCACTGCGATACACCACATTAACAGAATGAAAGAAAATAATCATGATCATCTCAATAGACACACAAAAAAAGCATCTGACGAAAGTCAACATACTACATGAAAAACCTCTTAACAAATTAGACATAGAAGGAACATATCTCAACATAATAAAAGCCATATATGACAAGCCCACAGCAGATATCAAACTCAATGGTGAAAGGTTGAAAGATATTCCTCTAAGATCAGGAAAAAGACAAAAGTGCCACTCTCACCACTTCTATTAATCATAGAACTGGAAGTCCTAGCTAGAGCAATCAGGCAAGAAAAAGATATAAAAGGCATTAGAATGGAAAAGAAAGAGCTAAAAGTATCTCTATTTGCAGATAACACGATTTTATATACAGAAAATTCTAAAGACCACACCAAAAAACTGTTAGATCTAATCAACGAATTCAGTAAAGTTACAGGATACAAAATTAACATGCATTTCTATACACTAACAGCAAGTTTTCTGAAAAAAATAAGGAAATTGATTCCATTTACAGTAGCATTGAAATCAATACAATACTAAGAAATAAATGTAGAAAAGGAGGTGAAAGATCTCTACTACAAGATGTTAATGAAAGAAGTCAAAGGAGACACAGTTAAATGGAAATGCATCCTGTGTTCATGGATTAGAAGAAATAATGTTGTTAAATGACAATACCACCAAAAACTATCTATTAATGACAGTACCACCAAAAACGATCTAAACCTATGGATAGTTTTCTATTTCTTACAGAAGTAGAAAAAACACTTCTAAAACTTATGTGAAACCACAAAGAACCCCAAATAACAAAGAAATCCTGAGAAAGAAGAACAAAGTGGGAGGCATCACACGTCTGGATTTCAAGCTATACTATAAAGCTATAGTTATCAAAACAGTATGGTACTGGCATAAAAATAGATCAATGGAACAGTATTGAGAGCCCAGAAATAAACCAAAGCATATACGTATGGTCAACTAATATTTGACAAGCTATCCAAGAATACTCAGTGGAGAAAAGACAGCATCTTCAATAAATGGTGCTGGGATGATTGGACATTCACATGTAAAATAATGAAACTGGACCCCTGTATTACACCACTCAAAAAAATTAACTCGAAATGGATTAAATGAAAATGCCAACTTGAAACGATATCTGCACCTCCATATTTATAGCAGCATTATTTACAATATTGAAGATATGGAAACAACCTAAGTGTTCACTGATGGATGAATGAATAAAGAAGTTGTGGTGTGTATAGATATAAATATAGATAAAGATATGTAATGGAATATTATTAAACCATAAAAAATCAAGAAATCTTACCATTTTCAACAACATGGATGGAACTTGAAGGCATTATGCTAAGTGAAATATGCCAGACAAAGACAAATACTATATGATCTCACTTATATGTGGGATCTAAAAAAAGAAACCTCATAGAAACAGATGTCAGACTTGTGGTTACCAGAGATGGAAGGTAGGGGGAGGGAGAATTGGAGGAACTTAGTCATAAGGTACAAACTTCCAGTTATAAGATAGATAGTACTAGGGACGTAATGTACAACATGATGACTATAGCTAACACTGCTGTATGATATATAGGAAAGCTGTTAAGAGAGTATATCATAAAAGTTCTCATCACAAGGGGAATTTTTTTTCTTTTTTATTCTTTCTTTTCTTTTTATTGTGTCTATATGAAATGATGGATGTTAGCTAAACCTATTGTTATAGTCATTTCACAATATATGTAAATAAAACCATCATGATGTATGCCTTAAACTTATACACTAATGTATGTCAATTATTTCTCAAAAACTGGAAAAAAGGTTCCCCATACACACGTTAAAACAATCTATGTCTTTTCTCACTAACCAGCATAAGATCACCATAAATATGTGGGAATAACTGCTCCAATCCCAATAACAGAACAGCACCTGTCATAGTAGGTATTCAATAAATGTTTGGTAGGGATATATGTATGCATATGGCTGATTCACTTTGTTGTACAACAGAAACTAACACAGTATTGTGAAGCAATTATACTCCAATAAAGATCTATTAAAAAAATAAATAAATGTTTGGTTAAATAAATAAATATTTTAAAATGTGTGTACATTCTGCATTACATTTATGATATGTCTCTATTTCGGAATAAAAATTTTTAGTCCTGAGCTGTGAACTGTATTATCTCTGTCCTCCTTATCTTTGCTCATGCTGCACTGCTTAGTTATCATTCAACGTTCACTTTACACAGCCTATTTTCCATTAAGCTTCAGCCAAGTGAAATTGAATGCTGGAACATTTGTGACCCTAGCCAGACATTTTGTGCAAATTTCTTCATTTCTTTCTTCACTTTCTCCTCTTGACTATGAACACTTCAAGGGCAGGAGAGTGTTTTCGTCAGCCTTTTAGCCATAGAATCTAGCAGCTGTTACATAGAATGCATTTAGAAAAATGTATGTTGAATTTAAAAAGACTTAAAGACCCAGTCTAGTAATTCTGAAGTCAAAAAATTCTATTTAAAGTACAGCCATAGGAATTGGCTCAACGACCTCTTCTGGCAGCAAATTTCATTTATTACTATAAACTGCATAAAGTAATTGTCTTTATTTGTTCAAAATTCAATGTCCTTTAATCACATCTGGTGAATCAAATTAAGGAACTTACTCTTATTAAGGGAGTTCAATTTTGAATATAACTGAGATGTTTCTAAGAGCATCACTCAGAGTCCTTTAAAAATTTTTTCTTCATAAGAAAAGTAATGCTCCATTTGGCTATTTTCCTATTCTTTCATTTATAAGAATCATATAGTGCTTTTCTTAATCATTTATACTATCTTTAATCAATTGGCTCAACAATTATTTTTAAAATATTACATAAAACAAGTATGTGTCCATATTATTTCCCCTTTGGCGAATTTTACCCTAAGTGACTAAAGTACCCTACATAATATATCTAAGTAATTTTAATTTTTCTGTTCATCCTTTGTTAAAGAAAAAAAAACTGCTCTATAATGAAAGCTCCAAAATACATTTGAGTTTGTGAAATGGTGAAATTAATGAGTAGGATTTTATACTTTACTCAAATATATCCGAAATCCAAACACTTCTCTTCATTGTCACTGTCCCCAAATTTACAACCACCATCATATCTCAACTCAACTACTGCAATATCCTTTGGAGGCTACTGCTTCTGGACTTGCTTTTTCTACTATTCACAGACTATTCGAAGTGATCTTTTTATTTTTTGTTTGTTTATTTGTTTGTTTGTTTTTGCGGTACGCGGGCCTCTCACTGTTGGGGCCTCTCCCGTTGCGGAGCACAGGCTCCGGATGCGCAGGCTCAGTGGCCATGGCTCACGGCCCTAGCCGCTCCGCGGCATGTGGGATCTTCCTGGACCGGGTCACGAACCTGTGTCCCCTGCATCGGCAGGCGGACTCTCAACCACCGCACCACCAGGGAAGCCCTCAAAGTGATCTTTTTAAATTTTAATCAGATTGTGCTAGTCCCCTGGTCAAAACTCTCCTATCTCCATTGTATCACAAACAAAGTCTGAACTCCTTACAGTGGTCTCTGAGGCCCAGTGTCACCTGGTCACTATCTACCTATCAACCCCCAGTCCCACCACCCCTCCCCTACCACTGGGCCCTGGGTCACTACACTACAGGCACGCCATTGTTGTTTCCCACCCCCTACTTGAATATGCTGTGCTTGTTTCTACCCTGGCCCTTTGACCTAGTGTCCCCTCTGTTTATCTTCAGTTTAAATGTGACCTCCTCCAGGAGGCCTGCCTTCCCTGACTATCTCTGCTCAGGGAGACACCCAGTCCTGTTGTTGTGGCCACTCTCTGCCGACACCTCTCACAGTCAGTTCTTTTGCAACTCTATCTCTGCCTGATGGCCCTGCTATTCGGTCTGCCCTGGATCTTGGCTTCCAGGCCCATCAGAGTCTCTGCTGTTACATACATTGCTACTTCCCACTTCTGACACCTGCCTAAAGCTGAAAACCTCACAAACCTCTGTGGCTGTCATTTTGCTCCCATTTAGACCCAACTTTTCTCAATTCATTGTCCATGCCACACTATAGCCTAGCGAGTCTTGGGATTCTAAACTGTGCCTGTTCATGCCCTGGGACTCTCATGACTCTCTGGGTCACCATCGAGTGTTGGCATGGGATTACACAGCACAGCAGTCTCTTCCCAAATCCATAAGCAAAAACCCTTAGAATTCCCTCAACTTAACTAGGAGTTTCTAAAGCTTCTTCCCTGGGAGGTTTGGACTCAAAAAGCTGGGAGGAAAAAACAAGAGCTGTGGTAGCCACTTTCTCCTTCCGCTGTGGTCTTCTTCCCCCTCTTCTGGCATTTCTCATAAGAAGAGGCAAAGAAGGCTTTCTTCCTAATGCTCTTTCTACAGGATTGAAACTGCTCTATATAAAATTTCATGCAGACTTTGTCAAACAAACATCAATATGAAAAGTAAAAATCAGTGAATCATCTTAAAGTTTCATCTTAGTGTTTCATCCTCACTAAGCCTCTGGATCTTGGCAAAACATCCAAATAACCTCTATATGTAAAAGAGAACTAAAGGAATTTAGAAATCCTTCTCAAGACTGCCTGACTTTAAGCTGTACGTCAAAATAATGCTTTAAATGACAGAAAATGAGTGTCTGTTCCCACCTCTACCCCAAGTCAGGCAGATGCCTTGACTGTTCTATGAAGAAAAACACAAGTATGTAGGAATGCAAAAGAGAAAAATATATTGTCATTGTTTGACTGGGTTAGACATAAATGTAGGAAACTTAAGAGAATAATAGTGTCCTCGCATGTAATGCAGGAAGAACAGAGATAATAACTTTATTCAGGTAAAACTTTACCAACAAAAAATAATAGCAATGTAAGAGTAACTCCATAACTTGAGTGTTATTTATTCAGCATGCTGAGTCATTATTAAATCGTAGCCATGATTTGGGAAATACACACATGCACGCATGTACTTGTTGGCTTTCATTACTTGCTCTCCATATAGATAGGATTCTAAAGGTTTGATTTTTCTGACTTTCCAGCCAAGTTCATTTCAAATGCATCAGATGATATATTGGGTGGTAAAAACAGAGCAAGAATGGCATTTGATGCTGAGATAAAAAACCATAAAAAAACATTCACAGATGCTCAAATATCATAAGAGTCTGGAACCAGTTGTCATAGATGTAAATCCCCCTTCTCTATTTTTCTTAATTTATTCGATATATTGATCCTTTATGTCAAGATTTATAACCAAAACGTTACATATGTTATATGCAATGATTTTATTTGTGGTTCTACTCACTTAACAACTCTAAGCACAAGATACATACAGTTTCAAAAGAGAAACTTAATCTACCTTAAAAAAAATCTCAATTTTTGTTTCAAGCTGGGGACTCAAATAGTACTGAAAGTAAATATCAAGGCAGAATTATAAACAGTATTTAGGGAGCCATGTGCAAGGAAGGCTCTTTTGAGTAGACACTTTGAAGTTAGGGCTGTATTTGACTCCCAGCTATAATACCTTTCAGCTCCTTAATGTGGACAAGTTGTTTGAATTGTCTGAACCCTATAAGATGAGGAAAATAAAACCCACCTTACACTATTGTTGTGATGATTAAATGAGAATTACATACACCCAGAAACGTCATTCAACCGCTATTACAAAATACAGACAAGTTTTTCATCTCCTTTCTCATACCTTTGAAAAGATAATAATTAGGTAAGATTTGATGTTAAAAATAAGCAGAAATGCCACGTCTATCCTCCACATTTTGTTTATCTTTAACTGTGTTTGCATACAATATTGAAGTGTAAATAAAGGGAGAAATGTACTAAATTAAGGCAAAAATTAAACTCTTTTTTTCTATTAAGCACAAGCCTAGGCTATGTGTAAATCCAGAAAGAAATCTGGCTGAATTTTGCTTTAAAATCTACTGAATTCAGGAAGAAAAAAAAAAGTTAGGTGTTTGGGGGGTATGCAGTGGGAACAAGAGATATGGGGAGTGTGTGTGTGTGTGTGTGTGTGTGTGTGTGTGTGTGTGTGTGTGTGTACTGAGTACAAGATACCTAACCACCATTTTTAGTAACCTATAAGTATGAGGCTTCTTTGGGTATGTTTTACAGCAAAAAAAAAAAAAATTGACAGGTAATAAATTCCCATAAGAGTTTTAGGAGGCACTATCTTAAAGAGAAAAATAAATCCACTTTTTATTTTACTTTAAATTATTCCATAGTTTGAAGATATTTGCTCTTGATTGGGGTGATGAATGTCAGTGGGTCGGTTTCCCACTTTGTATTAGATATAATCTTTATTCATTACTGAATAAGTAATTCAATTAGGTTTGAAAGCACTTGCTCCATTTATACCCAATCATGTATGTGGGCAAGTGTCTTAGTCCATTTGAGCTGCTATAACGAAGTAACACAGCCTGGGTAGCTTATCAACAATGGATATTTATTTCTCACAGTTCTGGAGGCTGGCAGATTGGGTATTTGGTGAGAGCTTCCTGGTTCATAGATGCTGTCTTTTCACTGTGTTCTCACATGGTGGAAGGGCAAGGGAGCTCTCTGGATTCTCCTTTATAAAGGCACTAATCCCATTCATAAGAGCTTTACCCTCATGACCTAATCACCTCCCAATACCACTACCTTGAGCATTAAGATTTCAACATATGAATTTAGAGGGGGAGGGGAGGGATGCAGACATTCAGACCATAGGAGCTGGCATACATCAACATGGTCTTTACTCTGTTAAGCGTCCAGATAATAATAAACGTCCAGATGATTTAGTAACGTTTTATTTTGGCTTTTGTTTTTTGTGCTATAGACACAACTTATTCTTTAAGTGGAAAACATGAAAAATAGAGACCATGAAATATATTTAGTTAACGAGATATACTCATTTCCTTAGAGTTTTAAAGACACCGTTTATTCTTTTTAGTAATATCTCTTTTATTGTACAGGCATAGCTCATTTTATTTTGCTTCACTTTATTGTGCTTTGCAAATACTGAGGTTTTTTTTACAAATTGAAGGTTTGTAGCAACCCTGCATCAAGCAAGTCTCTCAGCGCTGTTTTTGTCCAACAGTATTTGCTCCCTTCATTTATCTGTGTCACATTTTGGTAATTCTCCCAATATTTCAAACTTTTTCGTTATTATTATACTTGTTAGGATGGTCTGTCATCAGCGATCTTTGATGTTACTATAGCAAAAAGATTGACTCGTTGAAGGCTCAGATAATGGTTAGCATTTTTTAGCAATAAAGTATTTTTAAATTAAGGTATGTACATTGTTTTTTAGATATAATGCTATTACATAATAGGCTACAGTATAGTGTAAACATAACTTTTATATGCCCTGATACACCAAAAAAATTGTGTGATTCTCTCTGTTGCAACATCCACTTTATTGCAGTGGTCTGGAACCTAACCTGCAATTTCTCTGAGGTCTGCTTGTATTTTGAAATGACTTATGTAATTCAATAACATTTTCTCCAAAATTAAAAATATTCATAAATTAATATAAGAAAAGGACACAATAATACATAAAGATCTATGTTTGTAAGATATATTATTTCTTTTTGTTTTCTTTTGGTTATTTAGTTTCATATATATTACATCTAGCACATTTAACTAACATACTTATTTTTCTCTCTCTATCCTAACAGGTTTATAATGTAATAATTCAAGAATTTTATCATACCGTGGAGTAGCTTAACAACTGTCTATGTGCTTCCCATGATATGTTCTCTACATTGTAAGTATATACTTACTTTCTCAAGCTGGCTGGATTTTGAGAGAAATGTGTTCAATTAGAACTTATAGGTAACTTTGATTGTTTAAGAAGATTACAAGCTAAAATTCATCCAAAGTAAAGAATAGTTTTAGAAATTTGTCTTATATGAAGAGATGTTCTGTGAATTTAGGTTTAACATTGTATCAAAGTTAAAACTTAATATAGTATGTCATGGTAGGTAGAATAATATACCCATGACATTTAGTTGTATTTTTATAAATATTATACTTAACATCCTTAAGATTTCTATACTATTCTTTATTTTTCTAAAAGAAACTTTAAATATTGTACCTGTGAAATTTTATGCTAAGATATTAAAATTTCTTGAAATATATTTTTAAAAATATAATGTGTAATATCATTTCAAAGTCAGGGCAACTTCTTTCTATATTAGTTATCTTTTTGAAAACTAGTTTCAGTTTTGGTAAGATGATACCTATACCACTAAATCTTTCATACTCGTGGTGTTTTTATGTGTGTGTATGCATGCATACACATATATATGTGCGTATATGTACACACACAATTTCATTAATAAGCTATATAAAAAGAAGAAAAGTTGTCTTTGCTAAGTAAGGAAACCTCTTCTTATTAATTTCACACTGCTGAAAAGTAAGGAAAAAGGTGAAAGCTTTTTGAGTTAAGAAGTACTAAGAGAAGTGGGGAGGAAAGGAGGCAGCCCAACCCCTTTTTCCTCAGAAGAAAGTAAGGCATGAACTGGAGCCCTTCAGTAATCAGAAGTGTTGCCCACTTTACGGTGTGTTTAGGGCACCAGGAGATACTATCACACCTGCAATACCCATCTTGAGCCTTACTATCCATTCTTCCAGCCCTTTCCTTGCTGGAGCCCCTGAGGATATAAAATCCATCAAAGGTGACTTGGGGGGCTTCCCTGGTGGCGCAGTGGTTGAGAGTACGCCTGCCGATGCAGGGGACACGGGTTCGTGCCCCGGTCCGGGAGGATCCCACATGCCGCGGAGCGGCTGGGCCCTTGAGCCATGGCCGCTGAGCCTGCGCGTCCAGAGCCTGTGCTCCGCAACGGGAGAGGCCACAACAGTGAGAGGCCCGCGTACCACAAAAAAAAAAAAAAAAAAAAAAAAAAAGGTGACTTGGAATTTAGTGACCCTTGATCCTTCTTCAGGAAGGCAGGAGAACAAGGGTGCCTGATTATATTGTGGGACTTGAAGTTAGTTTTGGTCAGGCTATTAGCATGCCATTTCAGAACACTTAATGCCTTCTGACATGAAATATAATTTTAATACATAATATGTGGTTCTAAAGCAGTGCTGTCTAAAGAAAACATAATGTGAGACATATGCAATTTCATTTTTCTTGGGGCCACATTTAAAAAAGTGAAAAGAAGCTAGTAACATGGGTTTTAATAATTATTTTACTTATTTAAAATATATTTAATAATATATTAAATATTAAATATATTTAAAAATATATTTTATATATTCAAAATACAGTCATTTTAACATGTGATCATGTTAAATGTAAATCATGTAAAAAATATTAATGGGCCTTTTAACATCCTCTTTTTCATATTGTCTTTAAAATCCAGTGTGTACTTATAGTACATCTCAATTTTGATACTAAATTCTTACTGGATATACTTGATCTGTATTTAGATTTCATAAACTTTACAGTTGAAAAAAAAGATTCACAAAGCCAAGTTGTCCCATATATACTTGAAAGTTTTTCAGTAACTAAATTGAGTATCAGTTTTTAAACTTAACTAATCAAAAGTAAAAGCCATAGCCTCAGTCACACAGGCCACATTTTAAGTACTCGACAGTCCTATGTGATTAGTAGCTACCAAATTGCACCACTCCTTTCCAAAGAACTATTGATATAATGCTATAATTCTGCTACATAATGGATTTTGTAGGCCAATCTCAGGACACCAAAGGAGCATATAACTTTACAATTTTAATGAGAAAAAATGTCAAATCCTATACCTCTGACTTAAAATAAATTCTATAGAACCAGCTATTTATGAGAAATGATGGATAAGAAAATATACAAGGTCTAAACCTTCAATCTGTGATATATTGGAATTTGTTTTTTTCTTACTTGCTTCAATGTACATGCTCTTTTGTCACTAAAGGAGTTAGCTGAGCACAACCCTTTCTATTACAATGAGTGAATCAAAAGCAAAAAAAATAATAAAATTTTTTTAAATGGCTCTGTGAAAGACACTGTTAAAAGAATGAAAACATAAGCTTCAGACTTGTAAATCACTTATTGATAAAAATATATAAAGAACTCTTAAAAATTAATTTAAAAAATTAAAAAATTGGTGAAATACCTGAACTTTATCAAAGAAGATATATGAAAGACCAATAAGCATATAGGAAGATGTTTAACATCATTAGTCATTAGCAAGCTACAAATTAAAACCATGATGAGATACCACTAGACAACTTTTAAAAGGGATACATTTTTTTAAAAATCTGACAATATGAAATGCTTTTTTTTTTTTTTATTTTTTTTTGTTTTTTACGGGGTACAAATTAAAACCATGATGAGATACCACTAGACAACTTTTAAAAGGGATACATTTTTTTAAAAATCTGACAATATGAAATGCTTTTGATCACAGAAATTTTAATTTGTTGTTGAAGGAAATTCAAAATGGTACTGCACTTTGGAAACCTCTTTGTCAGTTTCTTTTAAAATTAAACATGCACTTACAATATGATTCAGCATTCTCACTCTTAGGTATTTACCCAAGTGAATTCAAAACTTAGTTTTACAGAGGAACGTATATGTAAATATTCACAGCAATTTTATTTATAAAATTGTCAAAATGCCAAAATAACTAAAATATATTTCAACTGGTGATTGAATGAACAAACTTAGTATACCTATACAATAGAATACTACTAACCTATAAAAAGGAAAGAATTATTGATTCAGGCACTATCATGGATGAATCTTAAATGCATTTTGTAAGTGAAAGGGGGGAGACCCAAATGACTAAATATTGTATGATTGCATCTGCATGAAATTCTAGAAAAGGCAAAACATAGAGATAGGAAGCAGATCAGTGGTGGCCAGCGTTTAGAGATACAGGAGGATTGACTACAAAGTGATAGTGTGAGGACATTTTGGGGGTGATGGAACTGTACTGCACGGTACTGTGGTGATTGACAAGTGACTGTGTGCTCATCAAAATCTATAGAACCACACAACACAAAGAGTGAGCTATATAGTATGCTAATTAAAAATAGGGAAACAAATGGGATGCTGGAATATTCCAAGATGGAGTAGGGACTGTGTCAAATGAAACTTGCCAAATTACAAACATAAGCCATAACTGAAGACCATGGGAGAAACAAATCTACCCTAAGTACCTCTGAGAAACAATACTTTGGCAGGATAAAGACTGAAAAGCATAATGCTATAGAGAAAAATAACCAAACATAGACATACTCTATTTGATCTTTTTTTTTTCTCACAGGAGTACAGGCGAATTCTGAAAATCACTTTGCATGTATACTGGGGTGAAACATACAAGTAAATAAATTGTTGAAAATGAAAGCTGGGTTTCTCATTGTCACATAAACAAAGGGAGATAACAAAAACTAACTTTGCAGTGATAGAGGTAGTGATATCAATATGAAGTCATTTTTATTTTAATTTACATACAAATAGATACAAAAACAAATATAGATATGTGTGCATACATGGATATATATACATAGCATTTACTAGCTCTACCTACTGAAGGTCCTAGAAGCAATAATGCCACAGTAGCAATGAACACACCTCATGCCCAGATTTTAGTTTAAGTACCATTCTGCAATAAAAATGGAACCAGTGCCCTCAGGAAAAATGGCTGATTCTAGAGCTAGGGCTGGAAAAATGCAAGATGAACCTGAAGCACTTTGTAGTGGCAGAAGGTGAAATAGTGGCAAAAAATTATTGAGGCATGTCAAAATGATACAGGAGCCAACCAGAAAGAGTTCCCAATGACCAAAGCTGAAACATTTTAAGCAAGAAAATAAAAATCATATTAGATGATAACCTAAAGGATAAAATATATATTAGTGATCCACACTGATATAAATAAATGGTTGAATAGATAAATGACAGAGAAGACAAAAATCTTTCTTACACAAAAATTCCTATTCACTCACCTCCCATATTGAAGCTTAATTCCTCTCCCCTTGAGTGTGGACTAAACCTCACTACTCAGAGAGTATGGAAATGGGGAAAAAAGGTAACTTTTCTGTGGCAAAACATGGCCGCCTTCATTGAGTGATCAATGTTATCATCTCCAAGGTAAGTCTTGTTGATACCAAGTACCTTGGTATGATATGATGAGGATATTCTACTTCTGTGATATTTTTCCCCCAAACCCATAGCCGTATTCTAGTCTTGAGAAAAATATGAAATAAAGCCAAGTTGAGGGACATGCTACAAAATGCCTCACAGTACTCTTCAAAAGTTTCAAGATCATGAAAGGAAAGACTGAGAAACACAGCTGAGGAGATGAAAGAGATATTATGACTTAATGCAGTATGGTATCCTAGATACCATACTGATCTTGAAACACAAAAAGGGCATTAGTTGGGAAAACTGGTGAAATCCAAAAAAGCCTGTAGTTTAGGTAATATTGTACTAGCTTTCCTTGTTTTGACAAAGGCACCACGGTTATGTTAACAGTGGGACAAGCTGGGTGAAGGAAACTATCTGTACATCCTTGAAACTTTTCTGAAAATAGCAACTTATCATAAAATAAAGAAATCTTTAAGATGAATTACAAATTTTTAATACTTGCTCAGCAATAAATCTACTTTAGGAAGAGTCCTCTCGTATGTAATCTCATTGTTTCTACCCTAGTATAAGTATATTTTGCCATTTTTACCTATTTAAGTCATTAAGAACCTCTGTTCTTTTTTTGCCATAAAATGTTCAATCATGACTTAAAATTGGAGAATTATAAGAGCTCTTCACATACATTTGCATAATTAACAATTCATACCATTTGAACCATTCAAAGTTACAATTCAATTTTAATTCTTTTGTGGCCATTTGGTTCCATATTCTTGGCAATACTGTCTTGCTGGTTATATAGGCATTAGTTTTTATTACATAAATGGCTGTGTGTTCAGATACCAGATAAACCAATAAGTGGCCAAAATAACTCTAATGCCATTTTAAAAGTAGGATAATTAAGGACTCGTGTACTTTATCCAACACAATAATAATATTATATTATAAGGCCCAAATTCTCTTACACTTTTTTAAGTGTTTAAAGGTTTCTTTATACACATCAACCTTCAGTAAGCATGTAAAGTAGGAAATTCAAATCACATTCCTTGCTTGTAAATAAAGAAAGAAGTCTCTGAGAGGTTAAGTGATTTGCCTAGAGACAGGTAGCTTGTAAGAATTGAGCATCTACACAGAACACACCTTGCTTAAATTAATCCTTTGGCTTTTGTAGCACTTCATAAAGTCCACTCCATATGGAAATATTCTTATTGGCTAGAGTATGTCATTGTTTTTAGTTTTTGTTTTTTTAACTTCCAGAGATGACCAAGCTCTTTTCCTTAATTTAAATGAAATTATAAAAAATTTTATTTCATTTAAAAAATATATTAGTCATGTGTAAAGCCAAAAATCTCACCTGAAATATCTTTCTGTTGAACTTCAAAATCTGACCTAGGCTACTAGACTGGAAATCACTGTTGCTATATTACTTATGTTGTGTTAGATACAGTATGCTTTCACTTTAAGGAAATCTAATATATGAGAATCAAAAAAATCACAAAATACATAAACTGAGAAGTGATTTTTTTAAATTATAAAATGTCTCACAAAAACATGTATCATGGCTTTTCTTCGATAACAATCTTCCCTGGGACAATTTCGTTACAGTTATACATAGTATTTAAGAAAAAATAGATTCATTTTATAAAGGAAAGCATATACCCTTGGACATTGTGATTCTTTTCTTTGGTACTTGCATCACTATGCCTGTCTGCTGCAATTTCTCTAAGTAAGAGTGATCTCATAATCTATAGGCAGTTTTAAAATGGAAAAAATTTATAGCATACTCTCACTTATCAATAAATCAGGCTTTCTCCCTATTGCTTTCCAATCACAATGCAGACTTCTAGCAGAACTTATTTTATTAGGTAATTTGAAAATACTTTATTAGGCTAGTTGAAAAGCTTCTTGAATATGAGAGGATGAAAAATAATAAAAGAAGATACACCAATAGAAAACATGTTTTATACCTTCGAATAATAGTATAGTAGGTACAGAAGGCAAAATCAATCTAGTTCATCCTATGCCTAAATCTCATTTGATAACTGTTACAATGCGTAAAGATGCATTGAAAGGAAGATCCCCAAATCTTTCTCTCTGCCATATTTGAACGCTTAGAGCATTTGATATCTGTTACAATCTCATTTGATATCTGTTACGATGCATAAAGATGCACTGAAAAGAAGATCCCCAAATCTCTCTCTCTACCATATTTGAATACTTAGAGCTCTCACTATTTTCTTTCTTATAATCTAAATTCCTTCTACCATAGTGAAAGCCTTATTTCATTTTTGTTTAGTTGTTGTTGCTGTTCAAGAGGTTATTCAGAAGAGTTTCTTTTTATAAGACCTGTCTCGTTTGTACTAAGCCTTCCTACTATACTGCCTGGTATGTAATAGGTACTTAAAAACACTTGCAGTATTGAATTTCTAAAAAAAAAAAAATGCCATCGAGCACATTTGTACTCAAAACACAGTCGGATGTTAATTTAAAATTTGCAACTTTAAATTAATGTCACTTAACCCCCCCCCCAAAATGAATACAGTGACTTCTCCATTCTTATGTTTGGAATGTCATAATCTATCTCAAAGTAAATCTCTGTGTTGCTAAAGGGTGAAATCTGGCATATGCCCCTTTGGTTTTATGGATGCACAATATCACATATTCATTATGTTCAGAGTCGAGGTTGAAGATGGAAAACTTACATGATAAAGTGAGGGGAACTTATCAGTAAATCTTCAAGGAGAAGAAAATAAGTGATGTGCTGGATAGCCAGAAGAATTTTAGGAAAGTAGTGATCTGTATTCAACATTAACTTGTTTACTTTGTTGTGATAAAACACCTCTCCATCTAAAACTTCAGAAATACCTGCCAACTATGTCTTGTTTGATAGTTTCAGGGGAAATTAAGCGGCCTAATCCCACATCCAGGTCAAAGCAATCAGAGGGAAAGAAACATTTGTGGTAGATAAGACATGAATGGAATTGGAAAATCTCCAGTGTAGAAATTCAGAGCACTAAATAATCAGGAGTTTATAAAACCCCTAGAAATCTCAGAAATATTTTGGGACATTGAAATTATTATGGAGCATGGAATAATTGCTTAGAAACATCAAATACAGAGACTTCTATTTACACCTATGTTATTTTTTTTTCTTACATCTTTATTGGAGTATAATTGCTTTACAATGGTGTGTTAGTTTCTGCTTTATAACAAAGTGAATCAGTTATACATATACATGTTCCCATATCTCTTCCCTCTGCCGTCTCCCTCCCTCCCACCCTCCCTATCCCACCCCTCTAGGTGGTCACCAAGCACCAAGCTGATCTCCCTGTGCTATGCGGCTGCTTCCCACTAGCTATCTATTTTATGTTTGGTGGTGTATATATGTCCATGCCACTCTCTCACTTTGTCACAGCTTACCCTTCCCCCTCCCCATATCCTCAAGTCCATTCTCTAGTAGGTCTGTGTCTTTATTCCCGTCTTATCCCTAGGTTCTTCATGACATTTTTTTCCTTAGATTCCATATATATGTGTTAGCATACAGTATTTGTCTTTCTCTTTCTGACTTACTTCACTCTGTATGACAGACTCTAGGTCTATCCACCTCACTACAAATAACTCAATTTCATTTCTTTTTATGGCTGAGTAATATTCCATTGTATATACGTGCCACATCTTCTTTATCCATTCATCGGATGATGGACACTTAGGTTGTTTCCATCTCTGGGCTATTGTAAATAGAGCTGCAATGAACATTTTGGTACATGACTCTTTCTGAATTATGGTTTTCTCAGGGTATAGCCCAGTCGTGGGAGTGCTGGGTCATATGGTAGTTCTATTTGTAGTTTTTCAAGGAACCTCCATACTGTTCTCCATAGTGGCTGTACCAATTCACATTCCCACCAGAAGTGCAAGAGTGTTCCCTTTTCTCCACACCCTCTCCAGCATTTATTGTTTCTAGATTTTTTGATGATGGCCATTCTGACTGGTGTGAGATGATATCTCATTGTAGTTTTGATTTGCATTTCTCTAATGATTAATGATGTTGAGCATTCTTTCATGTGTTTGTTGGCACTCTGTATATCTTCTTTGGAGAAATGTCTATTTAGGTCTTCTGCCCATTTTTAGATTGGGTTGTTTGTTTTTTTGTTATTGAACTGCATGAGCTGCTTGTAAATTTTGGAGATTAAGCCTTTGTCAGTTGCTTCATTTGCAAATATTTTCTCCCATTCTGAGGGTTGTCTTTTGGTCTTGTTTATGGTTTCCTTTGCTGTGCAAAAGCTTTGAAGTTTCATTAGGTCCCATTTGTTTATTTTGGTTTTTATTTCCATTTCTCTAGGAGGTGGGTCAAAAAGGATCTTGCTGTGATTTATGTCATAGAGTGTTCTGCCTATGTTTTCCTCTAAGAGTTTGATAGTTTCTGGCCTTACATTTAGGTCTTTAATCCATTTTGAGCTTATTTTTGTGTATACACCTGTGTTACTTTTGTTATTTTACAAACATTAAAGCAATATTTAAAAACTCATAAAAATGTATTATACTCAGAATCCAACCCACCCCAGAAATTCACATAGCTTTTCGTCAGTTTCCTTTCATTTCTAATCCATATGTATACACAATTTTACATAGCATAATTATAGTTGTGTGTTTTGATTTTGTACTCAATGCCAAATCATGAACACTTTAACATATTCATTATTTTATGTGTCCTTATAATGACTGTTTACTTAGCTCTTTTCTTATCATAGATATTTGGGTGTTGGTGGATATATATATATAACACTTCGTTTTAAATACCTGTATTTATCAAACATTTTTGTCCTTATTTTGGATCTTTTTCTCTTGCAGAGGAAGTAGAATTCTGGCTTAAGGGTCATTCTCTAGATACTCAGAGTATACTAGGTATGTAGCTATTGGAAAAGGTTCTAAATTTTCCTAGTCTTGCTTTCATCAAATGACAAATGAAAATAAAAATAGGATTTCTATTGTAGAATTGTTAAGAGGATTAATTGCAAAAATGTATAAGATTATGCAGAGCATCTATTTGGGCAAATTCCTAGAAATTAAACTATCGAGGTAAAGAATATGACTACACATATTCTTTCCAAAACTGTTAGACAAGTTGTTAACTTCCAGAGTGTTCAGCTGCCAAAAAGATGAAAACCAGTCTTCAATACCTTAAACAAAAAACGACAAAGCTGAATTGATTGCTAACTTAAGGAAGGGGAAAATATATTGGTGGGACAGAGGCTCTCAGAGCAGAGAGGACTGCTGAAGTTTTGAAGTTTGAAAAATGCTCACTCAGTCAAGCAGAAAAATATTTATGCCACCCCTTACACTCTTCTGTAGATGTAAGACATTGAAAATTATCAATTACATGCAATGAGTTATCAGTGTTTGAGGCATTTGAAATCAAAATGTTCTCTGCCTCTGCTTTCAACTAGGAGATTGAACATATTTACATGTGTTCATAATTTCAAACTACACCTTGAACTCATGTCATTTGCTATTATAAATGTACTTATTTGATCTAAATAAATTCTATGGAGCAGAAGCAATGCCATCTCTGCATTCTTTAATTTTCTTGTAGGGCTTAGAGCATGTCCAGGCAGACAATGAGAAACATAAATTGATTATTAAAAGGGAAATGAACAACAATTATTATCTGTAGTAATATTAAATAACTGAGTAGGGAATTTAAATCTAAGGGTCAAGGCTTATTAACCTAAATAATAATTCATATAAAAAGTGTTTTTATGAAGTTTCAGATTATTATTTAGCCTGAGAATCAATAATTTCTCCTTTTGGAAACTACTTTTTCTTTAATAATTGTAAAGGACTTCTTGAGACAAATTTAAATCAGTATATTTTAAAAGTAACAGACTCAACTACATAATTATCAAAAACTTCAGGATAACAGAACAAATACTATAAACAAGTAAAATGTTTTTTTAATTTGAAAACTTGGGAGATTATATTTACAAAAATTACATTAGACAAGGGCTTAATTTTATAAAATGAAAAGAGTGTCTACAAATTAATTACAAAAAGAGACAATACAATAAAAGGGGCAAATAAAGTCTGAATAGTCATTTCATAATAGGGGAAATAAAAATGACCCACAAAAAAAAGGAAATAATGTCCAACCTTACTAAATATTTAATAAACAGGAAAATTCAATTTTGTGGTTTCATGGGATATTTTTTAATTAACATAATTTTAAATGGTTCATAACATCCATTGTTATCAAGGGTTGGTGGAAAATTAATTCTAGGTGGAAATGAGGTGAGCCTTTCTGGACATTATGATGGTGGCATTTATAAAATTTAAAGAACATATATCATTTGACCCAGTAATTCTACTTCTAGTAGTTTATTCATCAAAACCATTTGTACACACCACCAGGAAACCAGCCCCAAAATGTTTATTGTAAATTTAGAATGAGAAAGGATCAAAAACAATCAAATTAATATGGGAAGACCAAAATACATAATGGTATATCCTTACTAATTAATACTAAGCAACCATTGAAAATAATTTGGTGAATATATAATGACAGAATAGAGTATCAAAGTCAAGTTATTCAGTGTAAAAAACAAGTCTCAGAATAATGGGCTCAATTATCTAGCATATGTATGTATATATCAATATATCTGGACACATACCAGTATATATAAAGTTAATGAAAAAATTCTACAAGGATATATGCTAAACTGAGACAAAGATGATTATCTATTGGAGAGGAAAGTGGGTTGAATAAGTGGAAAAATAAAATTGGGCATTAACTGTTTATTCCATGTATTCTTGAATTGTTTCATTTTTAAAAATAAAAAATATATTATATTACTTGTATACATTTTATTATAAGTCAGGCAAATATAGATACTACATAGTTAAATGTTTTCAGAGAAATTTATTGATTATCTGTTAAAAATTGGTTAGAATTTTTGAACCTTTTGTTAAATAATTAAGCCTTTGTTATTATGTGTTTCTGAAAATCATACTGATAGGGCTTAGCTTTGGCTGGAGTCAAATCTTATGAGTAAATTAGATATCAATTGGAAGAAAAAAATCAGGCCCTCCTCAGTAGTACCGCATTGAGGGTTGGAAGACGTGGTGAGAATCTCAGTCAGTATATTTGTTGGAAGGCTAATTTCTTTGATTTGAAAAATCATTTTTATTTGAAAAAGAAGTGAAATTTTTAAATTTTATTTTCTCTGCTGTGAGAGAAATTCTTGTTATGTAAATTTGTAAAATATTACAAGACTTCACCTATATCCACCTGGTTATAGCACTTGTATTAAATAAGAAAGAAGAAGAATGAAACCTGGTGTGAATGCAATGTCTCATTAGAAGACTGTGCCTACACCATTAATTATATGTCCTCCCCACCATCCATCTTAAATGGCTAAGTAACACAATTTCTGAGTCTCCATGCCTTGAAAAACTTAATAGCCTTCTATCTTTTGTGAAAGTACCTCTCGAAAAGGCAGAAATGGAGATGTCCTAGTTCTTGGACATTAAAACATGCTGTAGATTCACTGCAAGTATCTGAAACTTTCAGATACTTCAATTGTTGCTACAATTATTAATACTCAACCTGGCTTTAAATATTCCTCCTTAAAGGATACAGAAATCATTATTTTTTCCCTTAGGAGTAATACACTAAATATTTTTTCTTCAATACAATTTTAATTGAACTACATATACAAGTTTTCAAACTTAGTGCGAGGATAGAACAGGTGTTCATTGTCTTTCTGACTCATTTTAAAGCTGTCTCTTGTGCAGTGTCAGAGGAAGCCCTTGGAACTTTGTCTTTTTTCTTCCTTGATAATACAACTTGTTGCATGTTACTCTCCAGCCATTTCTAGACCCACTATTTTAGAAGTTCTTCAAAATTTAATCTTTTTGTACTCTGACTCTATTCAGGGAATCAGAGTGGTTATCCTTGCTTGTAAAACTGAGTCACTAATAGTACCAACCTCATTGTGTTGATTTGAGAATTGTATGAGATGACATATATTAATACAAGGCCCAGTGCCTAACTTACATGAAATCATTAATAAATATGAGCTGCTAGTGTTATTTTCTTTCCATGAGTTCCTAGATACCTTCTGTTCGAAAATGTCACTACAAACTGCTACACTTTGCTCCTTTTCCATTTTAAATTTTGTGTTGCTTCAGTTGCCTACCAAACACCTGTATGGAGAAAACTGAAAAAAAAAATGAGTAGAACATACCATGAATGACTATTTCCCAAAATTCAGCTATCGAGAATTGTACGGATAATACTTGAAAAGGTGGTTTGATTTTCCTCATTTTCCAACTTGTTTTTCCCTTTCCTTCTTCTTCCCTATTTATGTTTGAAATGGCTGCTAACACTAACCAGTAAAGTTGTGCAGACTATGGGTGTGGTGATATTACACTCCCCCAAATACACACACACACACACACACACACACACACACACACACACCCCTTTGTTTTGGATCATTGTTGAGCTTAATCATAATTCTTTAACCAAAAGAAGAAATCAGGCATTTGTTTCAAATTCCCATCTCTGAGGAAAAAGCTCTATCAAGACAGCTTACCTCTCATTCTACTGCTTCTTGACCTTTAGAGGAGGTATGTGGTTGTTTCATAACCTGGGGATACTTCAAGGAATCCCAGCTTCCACAAATGCATTCCCTGAGTCTTCTGGGAGTCCCTCCCACAAATCCCCTGAAGAAATCAAGATTGAGAAAAGATTTCCTATTACTTTGCCGATAACACAGAAACCAAAAGAAGTCATCTTTCTCCTTTACCTTATAACAGAAATTTTCTCTCCTGTTCCCAAACAAGTAAACCATTTCTCTAATGTATGGAGAGGAATTAGGAAAGGGCAGTCATCTAAAATTTACCAATTGCCTAAAACATGTCAGTAAATTACAATGATTATTTTTGAGTATCACCATAGTCTTACGAAGAGGTTATTATAGTCTCCATTTCTCATCTGAACAAGCCTCCAAGTCATTGGAGATTTGCCTAAGTCCCAACATGAAATGGAGCAAAGACAAATGATGCCATTTATCAATTGTTTGTATTTCCCTCCTGCCTCCCTACAAAATCCCCAAATTCCCTGTAATACACTGTCCTCTCTATCATTTGCATCACTTGATGTTGGAAGAAATATGAAAGTCTTTTGTTTCTTATGTTACAGTTTTTGTAACATTTTTTTCTACAAGCTTTAATAGTTTACTTGGGGTGGGAATTCTTTTCCTCTTCATTTAAATACTCAACATCATTCAAGGAAATTAGCAAAAAAAAAAAAAAAGGTTTCGAGAACTTACATATCTACTATTCTTTTCCTAACAAACATTTATAAGCCATTTCTGAAAATGAGCAAAGTGTCAGATTTTCTGCCCCAAATAGAACGTGTCCTTCTCTGGTTTCAGCTGCATGTTGCAGTGTATTTGTTATGTGTAGGTGTGCATTCCACAGCAGAACCATCGTTCACGTAATAGAGGAAGATGAATTAAAGTGTAGAAGACACATAATATGGGAGAATATCTTCAGTATCTTTTCAAAAAAGCTGAAAATTATCCCTGGACTGGTGAATGGGGAGGGGTGACAATTTGGGGGCTTATCAACACTCCGCTAGATACTTTTGCTGGTAATTTATGCTTAGTCAATTTTGTTTTGTTATTTTCTGTTTTTAGTAATTTGGACACATTTTCTTTTGATGTGAGGAACTACTTTATAATGTGTTTTGAGATACTTTAATAGAATTTGTGCTAAAATGTATGAAGCACATATCAGTCCCTATAAGCTCTCTTAAAAATCTTGTGAAACATAATCACCCTGATCAAAGCTCTATTTGCAGACTCTTATTCTAAAAATGAAAAGCAGATATGCAAAAAAAGCATATCATTCTGTTTGGTTCAGAGCATTTTTCTTTTTATTAATATCCTTGCACATTCATGGACAGTATGGACCATTTGTGTATGTGGTGTGTGTCAGGGGTGTGTGTATGTGCATATGTTGGGTAATGATATAAAATGTATATCTTATTGTGGGTCATAGTCAAAAACTTTAAATGCCATTTTGCCCCCAAAGAATAGCACTGAAGAAGTAGAACTCTTAAGAAACTTTTCCCAAATCTGGAAACCCAATCCTTTGCTTTAAATACGATCTTCACTCCTGTGATGCTTTACTTAAATAGCCATGAAAGTAGCTAGAAGAAGAGTACAGGATGAAGTAAAACTAAGAAAAGGAAAAGTAATGAAATCATTGCAAACACTTGAGTAGCCAGTTGATTTTTTTAATTAATACAAACTTAAAATTCAGTAATAAATGGTGAAAGCAGATTAGTAGGGCTCAGACCTCAACCCTACAACTTGCTGTTTGAGGAACCCTGGACAGTTATTCAAACACATGAAGCTGTACATCCTCATCTATGATATGATGGTTAAATTACCTCTGTATCTTTAGACAGTTAACAGAATTAAGGTGTATAATTCATATATTGAACTTAGTGCCTCACAGGTAATAAATTTTCAACAACTATTAACTGATATTTCTACAGGAGGGATTACAAAGTACTAATTTATAGACAGACCGACCTAAGATTGTTTGTTTTGTTTTGTTTTATCTGGTTTTGTATGCTTGTATAGTTTATATGCTCTTAAAATTATTTGCAAAATTAGTAGTCTCTTAAGTGAAAAGTAAATTTTGATCTTTGAAGAAATATTATTTTTTGTAAGTTCTCTATGGTCTAATGCGATAGTTTCACTTAATTTTTTACTCTAAAAACTTGATAGTTGAACTAAATAGGAGTGATTTTTAAAAAGATTTCAGATTGATATGAAGTTCTTCCTTTTTCATGACTTCTAAATAGAGAAGGCCACAAAATATGAGACTGGCAAATTTTTAAAAAATATATCAGACACATGAGTTTTGGAGAGAGTTGCAAGAGAGAAATAAAGAGATGTGAACAGATAAAAACTACGTGTTTAAAATACGGTATTTTTCTGATTATAAATTAACATATGTTCATTATAAAAATGCAGTTAATACAAAAAATAAAAAGAACAATGTTAATATCTTGGTGCATGGGTTTTAAAGGTATTTTTGTGCATATATACAGCTAATAGATTATTTTACTTGGATTATACCATACATAGAGTTTTATACATTTCTTTTGTCTCGTTACTACATCTTGGATGTTATTCTATTGACATAAGTCAATAGCATTGTTTTAAGAGCTGATAGTATTCTATTCTTTGTTTGGATTATAATTTTAATCAATTACTTATTCAAGAACATTTACCTTATATCTAACATTTAGAGATTGTAAACAATGCTTCTATCCTTGTACAAAACTCTCTGTGTCCTTCAAATATTTCTCCTCTAGTTCCCAAATGTGGCCACCAATTATTGTATGGCAACTATGTGATAATCACAAGTGTTAAGAACATTTTGTTTTAATTACAATAACCATGCAAGACAAGTACCAGCATTAACTCCATTTTACCAAATAGAGTAACTGGGGATTCATACACTTGAATAATTTGATGAAAGTTCGTACAAAACTAGAATTATAACCAGCACAGGCTGATTTTTTAAAAAAAACAATGTGTATAACTATTACATATACTACCGCTCTCTTATAACACGTACATCTTAATTTTTTATAATGTTTATTAATGTTTCCAGAAAATTTAATTGATTTTTGATGAATAATCTAAGTTCTGTTGTGTAGGACAACTGCAATTCTTTTTGATGAATAATCTAAATTCTGTTTTGTAGGACAACTGCAATTCATTTTGTCCCTAGTCCCTAGTGCATGGTCTATTATGGAACCTCATCAAATAACAATGTGACACATCCACATTTCATGGCATTTGCAAAAAAAGACAAATCACACAGTTGCTGAGGAGTTTATAAAACTAGTTGCAAAGTTAAGAACTTATATGTTGCTTGGAAAGAAAGCAGGACAAGTTATTGGAAATTACTTTATCAAATGACTTTATTGAATATCACATAACATGAATGGCAGACAATGTTGAAGAGAAACTATTATTGTCTGAGTTTGCTAGCTGATAGTTTTCTTTGCAGTTAGTGAAAGCTCAGATGTGGGTAGTATAATCAATTGTTAGCAGATGTATGGTTGATATACATGTGGGACATTTTGTTCACTGTAAGTGCGTGCTAAAAGAGAAGAGATATGTCTTTAGTTACTGCTTATTATTCTTTTGAAAAACGTAGCCTCAGACAGTATTCTACTGGGATTAGAAATGAATAGGCGCCAGTTATTGTGCCCCAGGCAATGGTATTAATAAGCAAATATCAGAGGTTGCACCTTATTGCCAATACTTAAACTGCTTTGGGTCAGAGACCAGTTGACCAGCCAGTCTAATTAATATTGACTACGGTTCAACATCAATAATAATAATAATATTGAGCATTGGGAATATAATAAGATTATGAACAATAAGTGTACTGTCTAAAGATATGTGCAGCAAATGTAAAACCCTGGCTTCCTCTTCTGCAGTATACTCGTTGTTGAAAGGAAAAGTACTTTTGAAATGAAGGAGAGGAAACAAACATTTCTTCCCAAGACCAATATTGCCATCTCTATGATTTCAGGTTACTTCCTCAAGCAGCATATCTTAGCGATATATTCAGTACCTAGCATAGCCAAAACCAATTACTCATTGCCAGAAAAATGACTTTTCTGAGATGAAGATAATAGGATCCCTTAATAAGACCAAAAGAAAATCATGAGAAAGACCTGATCACTTATAGATCGACTTTTTTCCCCAAAACTTGATGATTTTCTTTGTCTCCTATCTTCTTTCTTTATCTCTGTATCACCTGAGAAATATATTGATGGTATATCATTGGGCATATTTAAAAACCACATCCATCTGCTGCATTAGATCATAAAGAAATTATTTCAGAGTAAAGTACCATCGAAGAGTAAATTAGAAAGTAATTTACCCTTGACTTCCTAATAGCTGAGTGAGTTGAATCATTTAACATTTTAGCTTTGAGCATGATATGTTGACTTAATATCTGATGAAGCACAGGAGGCTGGATCTCAGTATTCAGAACTATCTAAGAGAGCCTCTGAATTCTTGTAAATCTTAATAGATATAATTGAAAGTTTAGACTTAATACTAAGAAATGAAATGTATTAGAGCCTATTTATCATTAAGTCAGAAATAAACAGTATCACCCTTATTGCAGTTATAATTGTATTATGTTTTATTATATTTTATCTTTGTATTTTAACTGTGATAAGCATTTTAATGTATCTAAAATCGGCAATATTTTTTTTGCTTGCTAAGTATCGATTAAGTGGTCTGCAGATGCTGAAAGATTCATGTCATGCTTAGAAATACCTTCTTCACAGCCCTTGGATGCTATCCCAATGCTTTTTACATTCAGAAGAGAGCAAATTTTATTCCAGAGAAGTGTAACGAATCACTTAAATGTGGCAAAGTTGTGTATAGGAGTTTAGGAACATTTGGGGGTTTTAAAGCTATAGGAGAAAAGAAATAATTATGACGATACTCTCAAACTGAAAGCTATTCTTACATTTCACAAATAATCAGTTTACAATCAATCAATGCAAAAAATTTAGTATGACTTTTCATATGACTCATGAGTATAAACTTTTCATATGACTTATGAACCAGATTTGATCTTTACAGCATACAGACAACATAATAAAAAAATAGAATAGAGTACAGGAACATGGAAACTTAAGACAGTTTATAAATCCTTGACATTTACCTTTTCTTGTTTTCTATATGCATCAAGACAATATTTAGATTCATGGTCCTCTTAGATCGATCAGCGAATATCTACCAAGAACTTATTAATTCAAGGCACATTCTGAGGCACTGTAGAGATAGAAACCATGAGACGTGACTTCTTTCCTCAAAGACTTAGTAGTTTTATTTGCCTTTTATTTGTGTCCTATAGTCTTCCTGTCACATAAGTTTTCATTTGGGAGAGTACAGTTATCTTAAAATATCCCATGGTAGTCTGTTTCCCTGACAAACAGATCATTTGTCAAGGGACATGTTTTTTTGTCAATTATCAATCGCAGCTTCCTTTTCGTACTGAAACATCTAATCAAATGCCTGTTCAGGGGCTTCCCTGATGGTCCAGTGGTTAAGAATCCACCTTCCAATGCAGGGGACGCAGGTTCGATCCCTGGTCAGGGAACTAAGATCCCACATGCTGTGGGGCAACTAAGCCTAGGCACCACAACTACTGAGCCCGCGTGCTCTGGAGCCCGCGCACCGCAACTTGAGAGAAGCCCACACGCCGCGATGAAGGCCCAGCACAGCCAAAAAAAAAGGGACTTCCCTGGTGGCGCAGTGGTTAAGAATCCGCCTGCCAATGCAGGTGACACGGGTTCGAGCCCTGGTCCGGGAAGATCACACATGCCGCCGAGCAACTAAGCCCGTGTGCCACAACTACTGAGCCTGCGCTGTAGAGTCCACACGCCACAACTACTGAGCCCGCGCTCTAGACCCCGTGCTCTGCAACAAGAGAAGCCACCCTCAGTGAGAAGCCCACACACCTCAACAAAGACCCAACACAGCCAAAAATAAAATAAATTTTTAAAAAACCTCTTCATTCAAAATGTAAAGACATTCTAATATCATTCTCCAATAAAAGCAAGGAAATGTTTAAAAAAAAAAAAAGATTGGGGAACCTATCAAAGGTACAAAGGAGCCAACCGAAAGACCTCCTCATGGCCAATTCTGAGTAGCGTATAATGAAGCAATTTTATCAACAAAAGAAATACTGTAGTATCACAGTATAACCCAATGTATAAAATGAATACCCGTGAGTATACACTTATATGAATAAATGATTAAATAAGTGCGGGAGGGCTTCCCTGGTGGCACAGTGGTTGAGAGTCCGCCTGCTGATGCAGGGGACACGGGTTCGTGCCCCGGTCCGGGAAGATCCCACATGCCGCGGAGTGGCTGCGCCCGTGAGCCATGGCTGCTGAGCCTGCAGGTCCGGAGCCTGTGCTCAGCAACGGGAGAGACCACAACAGTGAGAGGCCTGCGTACCGCAAAAATAAATAAATAGGGGAAAAAAGACATCTCCTGTTCAGAAGAATTCCAAATAATTTATGTAGATGTTTCACCCTCAAGGAGGGAATTCATAATTCCCAACTCCTTAAGTGTGAGCTGCATGTAATGACTTCCTCCCAAACAATACAGTATGGAGATGGGGAAAAGGAACTTAACAGTGTTGAAACTCAATAAGCCCTACCTCCAGCTGATAAAGGTTAACAAAAGTAGTGGTAAGTCAAGTTGATAGACTGTATCCTTGGAACGATGTGATAAGAATGGCACTTTACCTCTTTGGTCATCCTCCCAAAACCCCATAACCTCAGTCTAACCAGGAGAATAATATCAAACAATCCAAATTGAGAGATCTTCTAATCTGACCAGTACTCCTCAATACCTTCAAGATCATTAAAAATAAGGAAAGTTTGAAGAAATTGTCATAGTAAAGAATTGCCTAAAGGAACATGATGATTAAATGTAATGTGGTATCCTGGATGGGATCTTGGAACAGAAGAACATTAGGTAAAAACTAAGGAAATCTGAATAAAATATAGAATTTAGTGAATAAAAATGTATCAGTATTGGTTCAATAATTGTGAGAAATGAACCATAGTAATAGGGGAAACTGGATTTGGAGTATACAAAAGTTCTCTGTACTATCTTTGCAACATTTCTATAAATGTGAAACCATCCTGAATTTAAAAGTCTATTTAAAAAGTTATACATAATGGGCTACCGGAAGCTATAATCTAAGATCTATGGTGCATCCCAGAGACAACTAAAAGAAGGAAAATGTGTCTCTGTGTGCTTATAACTGCTGGACTGTTCTCTCACTTCATTCTGTTAATGGAGATTCTACATACTTGTCTACATTCTTATTGTCTCTTTCAGTGAAAAGCTACTAAAAGACACAGGCCTTACCAATTTTGAGTTAGTTCAGCCCTCTCTTGATTAAAAAATAGGGCAGCAATAGTTTTCCAATACAGAACTGGGTATTACTATATCTTTGGGGAAAATGACTTTGCAGAGAAGGAAAGCGGTATTTAAAGTCTTTAGATAAAAGAGGCAGGATAATCTTAGCAAAGGTAGAGTTTTGCTTGATTTTTATTCTTTACTCTTTCAGTTATGCACTTCTATTTTTTTCCTTCGTTGCATTATAAAAATAGATCTGAATGCTGACAATGAAAAATGAGAGCTTCCAAAGAAAGATATGTGAAGGAATATTCTTGGGTAACAGAGTCCAAGCATCTAACGTGTTCTTTTTTAACACTTTAATGTTACCAAAAAAAAAAAGTGAAATTGAAATGGCACTTCCTAAGTCAAAGAGAGAGAGAGAGAGAGAGAGAAACAAAAACTGTTAGCACAGATGGTTAGCAACAAGGTTGAGGACACAATTAACAGGCTGAAATTATATCAGTGTAGAGTATCTCAGCAATACAGAAGCTCTGGCAACAGCAGTCAAGACTGAATTGGCTTCATTAATAAGTTATCCTTTCACTTCCTTTCTGTCTACCTCTTATATCACTTATCCCTGTAATATACAGACATTTTTAGGTATCTGCAAATGAATTCTACTAATCAAAAAAGCCTCTCATTTCTGCAACATATGTTGTCTCCTTTAAAGTGGAAGTTTCTCTTTCAGTAATATTTAATCTTAGTTTGAAGCATTCAGATAAAATTTCAGAGAAAAAGTGTAGCATAAATTAGACAACATTAAAGCAGAAGGTATCCTGTCAGAAAAATTCATCAGTTATTGATCGCCTTTAGTGTGGAAAATGCAAATCTCAATTTAATCTCCATGTTTAAAAAAAATTGTCCAGTGTCTAGAAATTAACATTATACATGCTAGACAGCAAGACTTTGCCTTACGAGTTACTTTCACCACTGAGAATGATCACATTCTTCATTTTACTGCACAAATATCTAAGGTATGCTATGCATTACATACCTAAAATCTTGACAAAAATGCAGTTACATTTGAATGATAAAAGAAATATGTTTTATGTCCTATCAGGTAATAATTAAATTAAAACTTCAATCTCTGAGCAATAAAGAGCTTTTCTGGAATATACCTTTTTTTTTGTTAAATCTAGACAAACACAGATTTTTTTGTTTGTTTCTTTGATTAGAATTAAAGAGACTTTCAAAGTATCCCAAAGTTATTATATTTATGACAGGTTATCTATAACACAATATGGAAGCAATTCTTTATTCAGTTTCTTCTGAAATGTGTTTTTTCTTATTTGTTTCCATGTTTTAACAATCTTTATCCTGATGATAAAGTCTAGACAAAATATATAGGCTAGTGGATCATTTTACCAAATATTGGAAAACTACTAGTTCTAAGAGATTTTTAATTACATTTCTATGAAAAAAAAAAGTGTTCCATGATCAAATAAGTTTCAGAAATGTTGCCTACTGTAGTCTCCTCTAAGTTTCTTTCGATTAGCATATGAAAAGTTCTAGTAAATTCTATAGAAAGAATGCCAAAAATATTATGAGAGCAGGAGGAGTAAGACTGCAGAAGCAAACAGCATCCAAATTATGAAGGGTCCTTTTATGCTTCTCTGAAAAGTTTGGAAATTTTCCAAAATTTCTTTTTCGAATGACCACTTTGGCAGCAATGTGAAGGATGGATTCAAGACCTACTCAGGGAATTTTTTCAGTAATCAAAAGAAAAGGAAAAAACTGAGCAAAAGTAGTTATAATCATACTGAAAAGATACAGAAAGATTAAAAGTATATTAGAAAGGAGTGACAGGATTTGAAGCCTGGCTGAATGTTAGGGATTAAAATTCAGGACTGAGTCAAGTTTACGGTTCTGGTACTTAGTGGATATTGGAGCCACTTACTAAGATCAGGCACATAAAAAGGAGCATCAGAAACAGAAGAAAATGGAAATCTGTTTCCATGTGTGCTGAGTTTGAGTTACCTGCAGAAAATCAAGAAAAATATTCATAGTGTATAGTTGGGTATAGAACCATGGAATTCCAGAAAAAGACCTAAGCTACAGATATATACTAGCAAATAGATGGTAAAATGATGGGAATGGATGAAGGCACTCAGAGGCAGTAGTCAGAATGTGAACTATAGGGAACACAACAGCAACAAATTAGTATTAGATAACTAAGCAGACTCTTCAGGTGGAAAAACATAAGTGAGCAGCGTCATAGAACCCAAGTGTAGGGAGAGTATCGAGAAAGAGGGAGTAATTATCAATAGGACAGAAGGGTTCAGTAGGAGATCTATTAAAAAATATCCATGGGATTTAGTAATGAATCACTCGTTAGTGATCATAGCTGTGGTACCTGTATGAACACTACAGTTGCCCTCAAGGCAAAAACCAGATAAAAGGTTAGGTGGGAGATGCAGAAGTGGAGATAACAAATGTGAGCTTACTTAGGAAGGACAGTGCCAACAAGATAGTAAATAACAGATACTTAGGTAGAGAATATGGTTTTGTTCCTCCTTCATTTTATATTTAAGGTGGGAGAGGGCCAGTAAAGAGGAAAAACACAGAAAATACAGATAAAGTGATCTTTGATTAATCAAAGTGATCTTTGATTAACAGGTTCGTGAAGAAGCAGGGAGGCACGGGATCTAGAGGGATCTGTCTTTCACAATGACTAAAGGAAAAATGGTAATGATAAATACACATGCAGATATCTTGTTAAGTTTAAATGCATAATATTGAGCGATTTCCTATCTGTCAGATTTTATATTCTCTTTGGAGTAGAAGGCAATTTCTTCTGCTTAGAATGAAAAGAAGTTTAAACCATAGAGGGTTTAGGAAAGTTCTGAGGATTATGAAGGAGCCATTCTGAGGAATGGATGAGTGACTAGGGACTTTTTTGTCAGGCTATTGAGGACCCAGTTGAGTTAGGAACAATGGATCTGTATCGACACCACACTATTTGGTCGCATGGTTTTCTCTATAAGTGATCAGCGGTCTGAGTGCAGTAAATGAGAAAACAGTTGGATTGACCCAGAATCAAGGTGTCAAGGAGTTGAGAGTTTTGGTGAGATAATGTCTAAGTAAGGAAAGGAATAGATAAGAAGAGGATGACAAAGAAATCAGAAGGTTTACAGCTCAAGCAAATTCAATAGCACATGCAGTGGAAGCAAGGAAGTGAGAAAAGTGGGAGTCTAAGAAAGTTATAGGATATTTGAGTGTTAAGATTTCAGAAGTAAACCTGTAGGTCATGGTAACTGGCCGTAAGGATGATGCTTAAAGGAGCTTGCAGATGGAGGTCATTGGAGGTGACATGGTTAAGCAACCAATTGACCATCAGGTTGGATGTGTTATCTGTATGAACACTGTGGTTGCCCTCAATTAGGGCAGGATTAGTTTAAACAAAAAAACCTGATGCTTACCTATTTTATGTGTAGTAGTGTGTATCTGTTAATCCTATACTCCTAATTTATCCCTCCCCCTTCCTTTCCCCTTTGGTAACCATAAGTTTGTTTTCTATGTCTGTGAGTCTGTTTCTGTTTTGCATACAGATGCATTTGTATTATTTCTTAGATTCCACATATAAGTGATATCAAATGACATTTATCTTTCTCTGTCTGACTTACTTCACTTCGTATAATATTCTCTAGATCCATCCATGTTGCTGCAAATAGTAATATTTCATTCTTTTTTATGGCTGAGTAGTATTCCATTATATATATACATATATATACCATATCTTCTTAAACCAGTCATCTATTGATGGGCACTTGGGCTGTTTCTATGTCTTGGCTATTGTAAATAGTGCTGTATAGCACAGTGAACTATATTCCATATCTTGTAATAAACTATAATGGAAAATAATCTGGAAAACATACATACATACATACATATATATATATATAACTGAATTACTTTGCTGTACACCTGAAACTAACACTATATTGTAAATCAACTATACCTCAATAATTAATTAATCAGAGCTGAGAATCACATGCCAAAGAATTCAGAGGTTGTTAGAAAAAAAAAGCAGGAAGTGGGAAAGTAGATGGTGGAGGGGAAAAAGAAGAAAGTTATCTACCTGGATAGCCAGAGCATCAAATATATAAAATTTTACCCAAAGATAGAGGATAAAAAGTAGAAGGGTATTGAGGAGAAAGGATTCTGAGGCTGGTAGCGTATAGGAAAATGAGGAGCCTCAAGTACAAACCTGGAACTTAAGGCAAGGGTTCCAGAGGGCACAGAGCAGAAGCAGGGGTTTGGGTCAAAAGACAGGAAGGGAGTAGCAGAGCAGTGCAGGGGTAAAAGGAAAAGTAAGGGTGGATTTTCACAGGGGCTTGCATTTTATGTGGCAATCCAGGATGGCAGGGATAGGAAGCACGGTGAATTAACTCACCCCAAATTTCAGAGGGAGCTCTAGGATTATGTTACAAGCCGAGAACCCAGGAAATCTGGGGAACTTGACAGTGGTCGACCAGTTCTTGCTGGGATCCAACTCATGGCATACTATCAATATTACTTCTCCAGATCCTCGCTGTACTCTCTAAGATCTAGCTGGTTATGATTTGACTACTTTTGTTTATTACAATTCATAACGTCCCTCTCCCTGTGTGCTAGCTTCCCCTCTCCAAGTTCTAATCTCATCCCTCCTCCACTTTACATCCCAACTCTTCTGTAGGGATTGAGTAGTCCAAACATATCTAAATGATATATGTATATCTGCGAAAGGATATTTTAATGGCAGTGTCAGGGGTGAGGCCAACAGTTTGTACAAATAGCTCATAAACTTGCCTACAAAGCTGTAAAATCCTTTTAAAAACTAGAAATTTCAGGGATGGAGCCAGGTGTTGGAAGACAGCAAAGACAATCCCATTAGAATTTTCTATTCCTAAGGCAAATTTCTAGTTCCTAAATTCATCGGTACAGCTTCCTCTTATATTAAAGAATGATACTAAAGGCAAGATTGATCTGTGCTTGTAAAAGTAATCAAATTCTCTTCTTTCCCTCCATAAATAGGAAAAAAAAATGATGCTGTAAATAAGGTCAACAACCAGAAAAGGGCTGAGCTATGTCAGTGTCCTCTCCAAAGTCAGAATCTGAGAGAAAAGTCTAGCTGCACTTTGCCAAAAGTGAACAAAAGATCAAATTCTAGAAGATCTGCAAGGGAGGAAAATGATCAGACTCAAAACAGACTTGGATTGGGAGCTACTTAAAGGTTCATCATGAATGAGCATAGCACAACTAAATGAATCTTATCCAAGATCAAAGGCTGTTTGTAATTTTACTCTTTTGTGTTTGTCCCACCCCCAATTGAGTGGTTTATTTTCTCTGTATCTGTGTCTATTATGGGATAAATATTGCAGGTTATTCAGAAAATTTTACAGAAAGGACTAGCTTCCAGAAGGATCATGATAAATTATTTCGTATATGAATCCTCAAAAACCTCATTAAAATACACATATCATGTGTAGGGAGTAGCATGTAAATATCACCACTCTCTTCTCTCTTATGAGAAGACTCAAGAATTTGGGCTTGTAAAATCTCCTCCTGAAAATGTCTGTCTGAAAGACTGTTCAGCCAGTTTTTCCCAGAGCACAGAGTGCCTCATTTCTGATCTCCACCCTGAACTCCTTTCAGGGTACGCTGAAGGTCAGCGGCTGCAGTGGCTACTAGTGACTTCATTCTTGTAGAAACAGATGGCAAGTGCCAATTTTTAGTTGGCATTGGCATGAGTAGTCAATGTCACAGCTAATAATGATGCCAAGACCATTTTAACCCCAAAGATCGTGCTCTTACGTGCTACATTGCCTCCTGACTTAATTTCATGCATTGTTTGTAGTTGCATGACCTTGGACAAATTACTTAACTTCTCTAAACCTGAGGTCCCTACCTAGAAAATGCAGATCCTAAATGACATTTCCTTGTAAGTTGGTTATGAGGGTGAAATGATGTGTTGAATGTAACCGCTCAGCTCAGTGCCAAGGAGCACAGGCGCCCTCACAAATGCCACCTATGCTATTATCTCGCCTATAAAATAGAAAAGTCAAGGATTCCTTCACAGGCAGTAATTCAATAAGCATTTACTGAGTGTATATTATGTGCCAGGCACTGCGCTAGGTACTGGAGAAACAAGAACAGAAAGATAAGCCTCTTGCCTCAAGTGGGTTCTTGCCCAAGGAAGGAAAGAACACAGGCAAACTAATACTTGCCAAATTTATTTCAATCATTAAAATAGAGACGTGGAGTGGGGATGGTGTAGGCATCAAGCATGGAGTGGGCAGGAAAGGTCTGGAGATTTAGGAAGTGTTTGCTAGAACGTGGCATTCCAGACAGAGAGAGGAAAGTGAGCAGAGGCAATGGAACAGGAACAGCTTCCATGTGCTTAGAAAATGGGAGGCATTTCAGTATGGCTAGAGAGCAAGGATGAAAAGTGCCCCAATAAGATAGAAATTAATGGTTAGACAAGGAGATAATTTCTTAAAAGCAGGTAAGTCATGTAGCTTCTTCTTTCCTTCATTTCTTCCTTCCTCCCTCCCTCCCTCCCTTTCTTCATTCCTTTCTTTCATTCATCCCATCTTCCCTCTCCATCCATCTTTTTCTCCCTCTTTCCCTTGCTTTCTTCCTATATTCTTTCTTGCTTTTTAGTACACCCTTTTCTTCCTTATGCCTCAACTTTTAGTCTTCAGGCATGTCATAGCCTTAGTCTTTGTCAGTGCTGAGTACAGGGCCATTAGCAGCTGTTGTACCAGCAGTATTTTTTTAACATTATTTTAAACTATAAAGATATAAACCTGGTGGGTGGATTGAAATTTTAGACAGGTTAGCCTAGTCATGGGTCTTTTTTTTTTTTTTTTTTTGCGGTACGCGGGCCTCTCACTGTTGTGGCCTCTCCCGATGCGGAGCACAGGCTCCGGACGCGCAGGCTCAGCGGCCATGGCTCACTGCGTGTGGGATCTTGCCGGACCGCGGCACTAACCCGCGTCCCCTGCATCGGCAGGCGGACTCTCAACCACTGCGCCACCAGGGAAGCCCCAAGTCATGGGTCTTTTTGAACAAAGAAGGTAAGGGGGAACCATACTGCCCTGTTAGAAGCCAGGAAGGAGCCTTATGACTGAGGATAGTGAAGGGACATCATTTAAATAATTTAAGCAGATTCCTTCTCCACCTCCCCACCTTCTCTGTTTTGCTTTTTTGCCACTTGGAGATAGCTAACTCTGGTTGTGCACCTGTCTCAGAAAGCCTTGATTTAGCCAGTGATGAGGTGAGGCTTTCCAGATAAACAGTGAAATGTATCTCTTAATCAGTGTGCTTTTCCCCTCCAAACTGGGTCTCCTGTTTACCCCTCTCTCCTTCCATACCCTCACCTGGCTATGTTTTCACAACATGGGACCTTTAGCCATACACGCATGTGTGCCCACCTACACACACACACACACACACACACACACACACACACACACACAGACACACACACACAGTAATGGAACTTGTTTATTACATCATCTGTGACTTTTACTTTTGTGGGAAGTTAATTTCTAATCCTCTTTCTTCCTTAGTGATTGTTTTTCAAATTAGTTGAACGAATGATGATATTTGTTTGCAGTTTCCAGTGTTGCCTATAAAGAACACCAGTTATTCATTTAGGGAAATTGCTTGATCAATGCTATGCAGAGCCGTTGTAAGTTTTTTCTGCTGAGAGGAGAAAAGAGTGATATGCCAGATTGAAACAACTGGAAAAACAACTGAATTACAAGTGAAGATAAAATTAGATGCACCCTCCAATAATTGGTTAGAATTGGAAGCATTTAAGTCTGTACATAATCAAGTATTGCCTGGAAATGTTACAGCATCCTTATTTTATGCTAAATAGATTTTTATGGAAGGGCAATAAGGGAGGAAATCTGCTTGCTAATTTGATTAAAAACACAATGGATCTCTGTTATTTCAGCTATTAAGACTCCAAATAGGAGGAGGCTGATTAGAAAAGAAAAGAAATTAATTTCATATTTAAGATCTATTATCAAACGTTGCATATTTTTTAAGTGGAATTATTCATAACAGTTGAAGATGCATTTTCATAATTACTCTCAGGAAAGAATAGATATATTCCTACCTTCTCTTTAAAATGGAAAAAGATCTAAAGAAATAATAACAGTCTGCCATTGGTATTTATGGGAGAGAGAAGGCAGTTTATTCACCACGTAAGCCCATTTCATAGAAAATGCAACAGAGATTGAAAGGATTCCACTTGCTGAAGGCCATCCCCACACACAGATCTGTAGAGTCCCATAACTTGCAGACTAAATCCATCCTCTGCTTATATATTCATAATTTCTTTATTTTGTCATAGCTATTAGTGAACACACTTTTTTTGTCTTACTATTCATCCATTAAACAGATATTTACTGAGCACCTACTGTGTGGCAGGCAGTGTTTCAGGCACTGGGAACACAGTAAAGAATGTGAAAGGCAAAGTTTCCATGAAGGATCGTGCAGTCTATTTGAAAAAGGTCAATGTTAGTAATAAAGTACAATATATAGTATGTTGTATGTTAATAAATGCTAGGGAAGGTATATATGTAGAAAATGTGAAGTGTGGGGTTGCGTTTTTATTTTAAAGATAATGGTCAAAAAATACCTCACTGAGGAGAGCTTTGAGTGAAGATTTGAATAAAGTGAAGAAGCTGCCCTGTGGCTATCTGAAGAAAGCCCTTAGGCAACGTGTAAAGGCCCTGAGGCAGGCATGTCCCTGGCTGGTTGCAGTACAGGGAGAAAGCTTATGATGAAAGAGCACATCAGAGAGATGGCAAGGATGGGATGGGGCGTTAGGGAGGGGTACCTATTCTATTAAGCCTGGTAGGTCTTAAGGTCACAGTAAGGATTTGATTTCTAATCATAGTGACGTGAGAAACTGGCTGATTTTGAGCAGAAGAGAAATGATCTGCCTATTTCATTAGATGTGCCCTTCTAAATGGCAGGGGCTACTGTGGACCATGCAGCTTGTACCTTTTTCTGAGTAGCTTAATATGGTCCCTCTTATCTAGGATCCAGAAATGTGTTTTAAGTAAATCATGGTTCCAAAGACAATTCCAATTTCCTTTTTTGTTTGTATCCCATCACTCTACTGGTTTGTAGACAACTCAAGAGCTTTTTTATCTACTTTATTATTTAGCATGCAATCAACACTGGAAAGTATTTATTAATGAATGATGGTGGTTAACTTTTACACAACAAATCTAAAATGTGGCTCTAATTTAAACACAAAATGACAAATTTGGAAACTGCAAAGGAAAACATGAGGGATCCTGTCTTTATAATCCAGTTTAAATGCCTATATTTCTTAAGAATAGACTAATTTAATATAGTAAAAAAAATTATCTTGATGCAGCATGAATATGGTAAATATTCTTTGCTTTTTCTCCTTTGGAACTACATTAAAGAGGAATCAATTCTGGAGCCACTTTGCTGCAGAAAGAAGCCAAAGGAATATCTATAAATGTCTATTTTATGTACCTTCTCATACTTCTTCATGCCACCATAGAACAGCATTACTACTTGGTGAAAGTTTTATTTTATTATAAAATGATAAAATGAATTTTAAATTTATTTCAAAGGATGCATCCAGGAGCCAGCTAAATATGCTCATGCATCTGCTCCAACCATGGTGTTATTACTGTTAATTGACAGGCCCTATTGTATAACACTGAATTTGGAACTGAAAATTCTCTGTTTTGGATAGCTATAATTTAATCAAACTTGCTTTAGCGCTTATTATTTCATAATGAAATATAAAATATCTTACAAGCAAATACCTCTCTTCCAGAAATTAAATAGAGAGGAAAGAATTCACAGGCCAAAGAGTAACAATCAGTACAAACATAATTACCTTCTCACATAGGAGATAAATCAACTCTCCTTTTTTCTTCTTATCCAATATCAGAGCAGCACAATCTTTTCTCCAAACTTGTTCAAGTACCTACAATTCCTATCTTTATGCTAAAGCAAAACAAGAGGATAAGCAACCTTTGGATGTAGAAACACTAAAGACATTGACGTGTCTTCTGAGAAAAACTAAGTTTCAGGAAGCATATAATTATAGATCTTAAACCTAAAGACAGAAGACTTCTTAAGTCTGAAAGCAATATGAAAATTTACAACTAGTAGTACCCCAGGTGAAGATTTCTTCTCTCTCCAGTCTTCCTGTACTAATTGAAATGATGGAAGACACCGGGGTGTTAGTCAAACAATCATCTTATACAAAGTGCTAAAGCATCACTTGAAGATGGCTAGTCACGATGGATCCAGGCTTGCATAACTCATCTGCAGGAATGCTTTGAAGATATCACAGCCGTGCTAGATAAAAGATATTCTGTGGCTGAGATATAGTTAATATTTTAGGGGAAAAAAAGTACATTTGATATGGTTTTACATGAGATAAAGGTAAAAGATAAAGGGATAAAGAGCACTGAAGGAAAAATTAGTTTTAGAGACAACTACAAAGAGATGCCTTCAAAAGAAACATTTATGTTGGAAAAAAAGTGTTGAAGCTGGGCAGCACATGTGAAATTAACTGAAGGCCGGTCCTTCATTAAAAACCATTTTTAATCTACCACATACCTCACGAAGCTGATGATAACTAGAATTCTTTCTAACCGCTTCTCCTAGAGGACTAATCAATCACTAAGCTAGAAATGTGAGAAGGTAAGTTCTAGTCACAATCACAAATGACCTTGAGCAATTCACCACTGTAGGTCTCAGAATCTTACCTGGAGAAAGAGAAATTCAGGCTAGATAGAGCGCCCAGTCCCTCCTATTTCCAAAATTATTTCCTTCTAAAAGCTCCATAGAATTCTTGGGAGTTTGTAGGGTAGACGCTAATCAAAAACTCCCACCAAATCCAAATAATCAAAACACAAATAAACTATCATCAAACAAGGCCCATCATTGAGGTGGATGAAGTATGAGTTCTCTGTTAGTGCATCAAAAGCAGACTCAGAAAAATAAAAATAAAAAAGCAGACTCAGAATGCTAGCTTTTTCAAATTTTACTGTTTTGCTTTTAGTAAAAATTACATGGTATAATCAGTTGAGCTATGGCAATGTGCTATGAGGGCTATTTATTCCTGGGTTCCTGTTACCTTCATTGACCCAATGAGGACAGTGAAATATTTCAAAGCTCAGAGTAGCCTTGGGGAAGCTCAGGTTGTAACAATTTTGTATTGCTTAAGATCTAGATTGCTCTAGGTACATATTTTGCAATAGGGTTGAAAAGATGTTTAAATATGAAAAAAAAATCAAATAAGTACTCCTACAATGGTATAAGTAAATGAAAATTTAAACAAATGTCTTCATTCTGACTCAATACATCCCACAAATCCTGACAAAATGTTCTCCAACTGCTTTTGTGTGACTGCCTTAAAACTTGGGCTGTTAGATTTTGAACCACTTGAATGAATAGACTACTTTCATTATGTAATTTAATCCCCTAACATCATCCTACACAGTCAGTACTCCATGCATTTTTGCTAAATTGAATTTAATTCTTCTACCACCGACAGAGTGCATTTGTTTTAATGAGCAACATGATTACTAATTTAGATGACATGCAACCGAGTTCAAGATAGACAAAAAAGACTCTATTGGAAACCGCAGTGGAACATTTTGGGTATAAAATGGAAATATTGACTTAAAATTTATCCCACCATGCCTTACAACCCAAAGTGGGCAAATTTTTTTAATGCCTAAAACACATGTCTTCTCAGTATAACCCTTCTTGAAAAAGTACTCTTATTTTACTAAGTTGCTGAAATTTGATTGCCTCAGATCAGGTCTGTGTTATCAACATCAAGCATAACTAAATTATTGATAATCCTCAGCAGAGCCAAGAATAAACCTTATTGAAATATAGACATTGCTAGACAAAAATGCAGCTCTAAGTTCCATAGAAAGCAAACCTTTCTTTGCCTGAATTTTTAATAATTATATTTCTAGAGCAAAAGATAATCTCTGCCCACCTAGACCTTGATTCTTTTAGGAGGAATAAGAAATAATCCAATAATAACCTCAACATAGGAGAAAAAATGGTGTAAACTAGAGACTTTCAGATAAAGCACCATGAGAATCCAAAAGAAGTGATCAGGGATCAAGAAGTCATTGTAAAAGCAAAATCAAAAACCACTGAATCAAGTAAAGAGCGATGCACCTAATATACTTATGTATGCATTGTTAGAGGGCATATTCATTGTCATATATTAAAATCTGTATTTTCTTATGCCAAACAAAATCTGAATTAAAGATGTTGCAGTTTTATATTAAAAGAAGTCATTGTATAGAAAGTAGCATTTTTGATAGGCTGGACTATCAAAGTGTGAGAATTGGGGGGTGGGGAACTGAATCAAGCATTCCAAGTAGAGACCGCAATGTGAGGAAAAGCCCGAGGTGGGGGAGGTGTGAGGCACTTACTGAGCGGAGTGCTTGTTTCACCCAAGTATGTCAAAGAGAACAGTGGACAATAATGCCCCAGATGATGGAGCTCTTTGGATACCTGTCATAGCCTGTGATCGTCGGCCTTGGACGGGCATGGAGTATTATGAGAAAGGGAATGACAACACAAGAGCTGCTCTTTGGGGATTTATTCTGGCAGCCGTGTCTAGGATGGCTTGAAGGGGGTGGTGCCAACACCAACAGCTCAGAGTAGCACCTAATCCATGAGCCACTGAAAATTGACCTGTACTCCACCTGCAGCACACAAAACAAGGACCACCTACCTGTTTGCAGAATACTCCAGATACATGATCAGTTAAAACCTTTCTTTACTTGAGAATATACCTTTCTGTATTACGTTGGAGCACGTAATTCCCTAGGATTGGAGTAAAAGGCAAGGTAACACTTGGACAACTCCCACTTTGTTCCTGTTTTAAATTTTGAAGTTTTATAATAGTAAGGTACTTAATTCATCTTGAGATTTGAGCTGTGCCACTGATATCAGCTTTCTAATGACCTTATCTTTATCAATGTGGCTACAGAAAGGAAAAGTTTGATTCCATAATTTAGATTTGCAGATATCACATAGAACACTAATTGATATTTTGGATATATGATTTTCAAAGTCAGCAGGCTTGGTAACAACAAGAAAACGTTTTAACCTAAAGTCATTTGAAGGCTGAAATAGTTGTTAAATTTAGACTCTAAAGGAAAGTGAGGAGAGCCCTGCTTCCTTGAGGCTTAACTGCTTTGAATAAACTTGATAGTGAGTTATCCTTGGGGTAACTTCTACTTCAGATGAGCCTCATTCCATGGGTCTGGTCATAGAGTATATATAATAGAAATTTGGGACTTTTTCCCCCAAATATATTACACTGTCTGAAGGAGATAATCTCATTTTAACAGAGAGAAAAGAAAATCTGTCAAAGAGAATGAGAGAAATTATACTTTCTTTTCTTGTCTTTGCTTCCTAAGGTGAAGTGAAATTGTTTGCCTGTTATCAGATCAAATGCAGACAAACTTTAAGGGGACTAGTCTTCTGAAATATTTTATCAGGTAAACGCATCAATCTTGCCTTCCTATTTGCTTCAGGGTACTGAAAATGGCCTCAGAGCACAAGTTATGCAGAACAAAACTCCCCTAAATTCTCAAGAGACCTGTTACACAAAGCAATGAACAGAGTCTTGTTATATACAGATTCACTATCTTCATCAATCATGAGCTTTGAGTTCCAACCAGGAGATTCTGGACCTAAGGAGTAATTTATCCTTTTGCTTTCTCCAGGAAGCAACCAAAGATATAAAAGGAGTTACATAATTGAGACATAACTGTGAGCTTTGAAACTATTTTTAATCACCAGAGCCAGCTTCTTATAAAAAAAAGAAAGGATCGCTCAAGCTTCATAATTGGAGATAGAAAACAGTAACAATCTTGAAAAATACAAGCAATGAATTAGAGAGACGAAGTTGAGAAGCATTCATAAAAGATCAAAGGGCACTCTTATTCACAGGTCCACATTATGCCAAAGCCTGTTGAAAAATTATTAGATATATTTATTGACATTGAAACCATTCCCATCTTTACTTAGGGTGAGATCAGTATAATGTTTTGAGAAACCACAGGGAAAGAGCCTGTATTTTAAAGTCTGGTGCCGCCCAGGATTCTCTGTTTGGATACTGGCCCTTCAATGGGTCATCGTCTTCCTCTGTCATGGTTTTAGCAATTACACACTGTGTATGCTGGTGACACCCAGGTCTATACATTCAACTCAGGTCTGATCCCTGAAGTTCAGATTTGAATAGTGAGAACTAAAAAATTTGCTGCCACATCAGTAACCAAAGGATGGTGCCGCCATCGAGCCATCACATTACAGCTGCCTGGAGGGTGAGCCCTGAGGGAACTTGGGATGGAGACTAGACTAACGGGCTTCAGCCTTACAGCCACACCTGACGGTGCACCCTGAGGAGACTCAGGATGGGAAAACACAGGATACTGCCCCCAGATAGCTGAGGTGCATATCAAAGGAAGGATTTCAGTGAGCCCAGACTCTTGCATCTTCCCATACATAGAAAAGCACTAAATTCCTTAACTTGAGTTATCTGGTTTTCTTTTGTTAACAATAATCTTTTGATTTTCCAACTCCCTGGTCTTCTGTTGCAAATACTCCTATATATCCTGGCTCCCCCCACATCCTTGCCTCTTCAGAACAGTTTCTCAACATTATGTGAGATGCTCTGTCCCGGGCTTGAGTCCTCAGATTTGTCCACCGAATAAAACATAACTCTCAACTTTTAGGTTGTGCATTTTTTTCAATCCACAGTGGTTACCTAGATATGCACATGGATGTCCTTGTCTTCCACACACGCCATCTCCACTCCTGCTACTACTCACATTAATTTCTAAGTGCTTATTTCACTGCCCATCTCTCTCACTGGACCAGAGCCCTAGGAGGGCTGGAGCTACATCTCATTTTTTATCTTTAAATGTCCTGAGACAATATGCTCTCCAGCCACTGCCATTGAAGATGCAGGGACTGCATTAGGACTTACCTATGTGCCTATTTATGGTCATAGCACCCTGAGTCACTCTGTATGGTCTTCTTAGACTATGATTTGCTGTGTGACTTTGTCTATGAATATTCTGCCAAGTACAAATAATTTAATATTACTGCCCATTCAGTTGATAGAGTCGTAAATGGGGAATTATTGCCTTTCAGAAGAATGTTGCTAAAAATGCATTCAAAGCCATACCTGAAGAGAATAGTATAAAAAGTGTTTTCATTCCCACATGTGTGGTTCAGTGAAAGCTGAACTTTGCCTCACAGAGGACAGGCAAAGTGCATGTGGGTACCTTCTGGGTAAACTGTAGAAATCTAGTTAGGAAGAATGCTAAATGAACGTAGAAATCTATATATAATAGGCCATTAGTTCTTCTCATTTATAAAGAAAGTAGAGTGCCTTAAAACAAGCCTATCGTTCCTTTCGCATCGATTACTTGGTTATCCAACGGTGGTACTCACAAAAGTATTTAACTATAGTATATATTTAAAAGTTGATAAAAAAAGTAGATCTTATAAGTTCTCACCATACAAAAAAAATTGCAACTATGTGAGGTGATGGATGTGTTAACTAACTTTATTTGGCAATCATTTTGTTATATACACATATATATCAAATCGTTACATTGTACACCTTAAATGTATACAGTGTTATATGTCAATTAAATCTCAGTAACGCTGGGGGGAACGTGTTTAATTGTGGCAAGTAATTGGTAGGATAAATTTTTAAGAATCCAAATTCCGTAAAGAAATACATGTAATTAATTTTTGAAGAGCATCAAATCAGACCCTCTCGATTCCTCTCAAGTCACCCGGCATGTCCTTTGTGCCCTCTCAGAGCCCACTGCTTCATTTCTCCCTGCCCGCTCCCTAAAATCACAAAAGGACATTGAATGTTGACTGATGCCTTGCGTTAATCTATATTTGGGGGATACTAGAAAAAAATGGTGTAGTATTATTTTTTATAAGTGTGTAGGAGTCCCTATAAGTAGATAATGTGAGAGAGAGTGATGAATAATTTTCACATATCTTCCTAAATATTAAATTGAGAAATATCCTGAAAAGTCAGAGAAGTCAGACTGAATTGAGCTAAGAAGATACAGAGTCATATGATTTTCACTAGAAAGTTGTCCTTATCCTGATATTGACGAGCACATTACAGGTCTCTACAAAGGTCTTCTCTCAGACAAGACAAAAATAGTAACTTGTAAATGAGAGTATGGGAAATGCTGCCTACCTCCTAAGGTCTCTCACTTATTGCCATGTCTTGAATTTCATTTTTCCAGTTTCTTTATAGTTTTCAATTATGAATGCTAGAATCACTGCTGTCATTTTAAAATTATGTATAATGTCTTTATGTCTATGTGCCATAGAATTTATTTCCTCCCCGTTTTAGAAAACTTTCTTTTGCTAGTAATGACCAGGAGCCAAGCTCAATCTGGAAAGGGAATGATTGAATTCTTAATTTTCCTGGAGGGGAAGTTCCTACATTTGTCTTTCATTTCTGCCTTTGATTATCAAACTCTGTATTTCTACCTCATTAACCTTATTTCAGGACTTGTTGTCAATGAGAATAGTGGAAGAAAGGGGAACAAAGGCTTGCAATCCAATGGTTAATCTTGTTTGACACAATATTTACTTCCATATACTAAGGGGTACTTTATATTACTCTGTAAGTCATAATTATAAATAGCTTAAAGTATTTTACAACTCATCCGTCTTGGAGTTGGATATTGGCAAAAATAAAAGAAGTACAAGGGCACAGGGTAGTGAAATCATTTTCCCAAATAATGACCCACTGTTAATCCTGAATTTTTAGTTCTGGTTCTCTTACTGATGTATATAGCTACAATTATCTAGCCACGTTTTATTTTTAAAATTATAATTTTTCTTGGATTTCAACAGGGATAAAAAAGAAAACAAACAACACTTAGGTTGTTAGTTGGAAATTATAAGGTATATTAGTAAAGACGGTTTGGGTTGCAAATCACAGAATGCGCAGCTTAAGCTCTCTTAAAAAGCAAAAGTATTAGTTTACATAATTTAAGAATCAAGAGGTGGGGGGCTTTGGGTAAAATCTGATTAAGTCTAATTCAGTTGTTTTTTTTTTTTACAATTCTATCAGCTCTTTTTTCTTCTACCATAAGCTTCATTTTTAGACTAACTTTTCTCATGGTAGCAAAATGAATACTGCAGTTGCAAACATTACTTCCGCCCACCATATTGTTCAGAAAGAAAGAGAATGTTTCTTTTCCCAGTAGCCAAAAATGCTGGGCTTCATCCTGCTTGGACCAAATTAGTTCATATGTCCATTTCTGAATCAGTCACTGTAACTGAACTAGTTATGTGTACACAGATTGGAAAATAGGAGTTGGCATTAGTTTAGACTTCATGGAAATTGTCCCATGGACTAGGGTCAGTCCTCCAAAATGCTTGCCTGCAATGCAATGAGGAGTCCATGACAGTCTCAGTACTTACCCACATTTGTTTAACATGCCTATAGGCTCTTTTTTAATCGTGAAAGTGTCCTCTCTATTGTATAGAAAAATTGCCCACAATCAGCAGAGCAAAGGATCTCTCAATTCTATGGCAGTTGAGGTTCACTTTCCTATAGCACCTGCCTTTTTTTGAATGTTCTTAGCAAGCTTAAAAAGATTTTAAAACCTTATTTCTAGATTTCAAAGAAATCTAGAAAGTTACTAATTAGAAGTTAGGAAGGAGAAAAAGGCAGGATCACATGATTTACTGTAAAAGGTTTTTCTTTCTTCTGGGGAAGAAGGTGTTACTGGCTGTATTGTGTCCACCCCAAATTCATATGTTGAAGTCCCAACCCCCAGTACCTCACATAGAACCTTATTTGGAATTAAAGTCTTTAAAGAGGTATTAAGTTAAAGTGAGGTCATTAGGGTGGGGCTCTAATCCAATATGATTAGTGACCTTATAGGAAGAGACATCAGGGGCACACACAAAGGAACAACCATGTGAAGAGGCAGCAGAGGGTGGACGTCTGCAAGCTAAGGAGAGGGGACGCAGAAGAACACAACCCTCCTGGCACTTAGTCTTGGACTTCCAGTCTCTAGAATTGTGAGAAAATTAATCTCTGTTGTTTAAGCCACCAAATCTATGGCATTTTTTTGTGGCAACTCTAGCAAACTAATATAGGAAGGTTGTTTGCTTTCTGTATCTGATTGTTAAAGCAATTAATTTCCAGTTTTGTTGCTTGATATGCCTATGTTAGGTTCAGTCTAACTATTTCTGGTCTAGGACTTTCTCCTGAAGCTGGCTATCCTTTTTTATATAGCTGGAGACTCTAAAACCAAGCTGTCTCTTCCCTCCTTTTAATTTAGTGTTTTGTGATTGCAGTCAGGGGAGCTAATTTCACAGAAGGAAGTAATTACTTTGCTGCTGTTCAAGAGATACTTCTCATCCTTGGGGAGGTGGATGTATTTCTCTTCACCAATGGAGTATATAATGTTGCCAGAAAGTTTTTAAGTTTTTGCCTTGGTCCAGGACTGGTAATTTTCCTTCCAACCTGCAAATACTTTGAGAATCAGATCTATGAGTTAGCATACCTATCACTATGATTTCTTTCTAATTTTGTTGTTATTAGCTCACCTTTTCTCCATGGAACCTTGGGAACATTTTTTGTGTGTGTGTGTGTTTTTAAGTACTATATCTTTTCATTTCATCTCACCATAAGCTCGGTTCTTATACAATAGAAATGAAATATTTCCTTTTTACAGTGCACTGCGATTTGGATCTTAAATTGGACTGACTATATCTAAAGAACTGAAGTATAATATGTTTCCTTAAAATTATGGGCAGGAAATGCTAGTTTGAAATGTTCTTTTTTCCTTCAGTTTCCATTAAGTTGGGTTGGCTTTTTGTTAAAGAAAAGAGAGAGAAAAATTAAAGGCAAAGCTTCCGCCTAGAACCTTGTCCCCAAAGGAACTGATGTAACTATACCTAGCCCTAGAGAAAACATGACTAGCTATGAAGGCTAAGCAAAATCTGGTTATTTCTATTCATTCTCTGATTCTATATAATATTACCAATTACCTTCACCTTAATTTCCTTGTGGAATTGTGAAATGTGTGTGACAGTTCTTCTGCCTATAGTAACTCAGTAGTCTGTTACCAAAATCACTGAAAATATCTCAGAGGAGGGCTTTAAGCTCCTCAAAATTTGTTACATAGATGTTAAATAAGGTAAAATGAAAAGATGTTTGGTTCTTTTTATAATTTTTCTATTATTCTGATGAATTTCTTTTTGTGTTTTTTTTCTTGGAAGGGATAACTTAATAACTACTTAGGGACTGTGCCCTGAATCAGATGAAACAATATTAGATTTGGGTGGGTATATGTTAGTTGTTTTTTAAAAATTCTAGTTTAGAATTTGTTCTAGATAAATGATGACATTTAAAAATCATTCACGATTTTAATAACTCTTTAAATGAGACAAAAAAATTGTAGAAGGATTTAAACATTTAGACTTCATCAATGCCAATGATGACTGTAGAGCCAATTCAACTAATGATTTCAAAATATTACATAAACTATTTTTATATACATATTTTCCAAAACTGGAAATGAATCCACTTGTTAGTGAGAACTACTCAGTCCTGTAATTATAACTTGAATCAATACCATATTAATATAGAGCAACCTTGCCTTGCATTTTTTCTCTTTTGATGATCCAAAGATTGCTTGTCTTCAAATTTACTACTGTGTTCTCTTAAGAGACAAGCTCATTAAAGAAATATAGAGATTTTTCCATAATGGTATGATACAGATAAAGGGATTGTATTTATAGCAAATATGATTTCCACAGATATTTATTTTTCTCTCTAAATCTGAAACTTCATTTATATCAATTATACTATCCAGTCTTTAAGTATCAATTTATGACCTGACGAGAGTTATCAACATCTCTCAGATGGAAACCATTTGCAACAAGGCAAAAGAGATTGCTCTCAAATTCCTTAATAACTCCTGTGACTCTAAGGAACAGACATTCATTAACTGGCCCTCATATGAGGAACTTGCTCTGTTCTTTGATTATCAAATATTCTGGGGAGATTTAAAGTATCTCTAACCAGGTCTGGTGTTTCCACGACAATATTTGCTGGCTCATCACCCTAAGTGTCCCTGACTGTATTCTACCACTAACAACTAAACTTCAGGTTCTCACTCCTTTTTCCTACATAGGCTTGAATCCTTTGTACTTTGTACGTTAGCATCATTTGTTAAATTTATTTTTAAGCACTTGTTCATAGAATATCTGCTGCATCCTTGGCTTTGCACTCTGAGTGATGATGTACTAACCATTAAGTTGAGCCAAAAGGAAAAGAAAAATAAAAGCAACTTTTCTCTAGAATCCCCTTCCAAAAATCATAGAATGGAATAGGACATGAGCAATTAGAGTATAAGTTATTAAGATGGGTTCTATCAGACCTAATACATTGGTAGAACTATTTGTCTGTAAGATGTTTTAAACATATATAATTTGTAGAAATGTCTCCCCAAATTGGCTTTCATAACCAGGCTAAATACACTGACTAAATCTTTTGGACTTGTTCTTTTTCACTCATATAAAATCTTCCCGTGACATTTCAAATTACTCTGTGCTTTAAACTGTCTTCTACCAGAACCAGAATTCAAGTTCCAGTCATCTTTCTGTCATCTCAATCCCCAAGTATAGTACTTTAATTTAGGGCTTAATAGGAGGCCACTATCTGTTGAATGAATGACTGGATGAATCAAGCGTTACAGTTTCATAAATGAGTCTTGCATCAACAGGATTCCAAACACATCTATTATTGGCTTTAGAAGTAATGGATAGTCTTGGTGAATTGCATCACTAACTCATGCTTTCTTGATGATAAAGTTAAACGTATACTTTTTGTTACTGCCTTCCCTACGTTTTACAGTTCTACTTTGTATTACTGATTATTCCTTGGATATATATTTTCACTGGTTTAAATTTATATGATTTTTAAAAAGACAAAATTGAATTAGGCGAAAATTATATAACCTTAGAGAAGGGTAGAAGAATCATAGGGATACTCTTAGTTACCTAGAGATAAAAGATCTGTTTAGTTTTTTATCCATACAGGCTTTCTGACTTATCTTTTAAAAATAATGGCATACTGTGTTTCCAACTTAAAAGATGGTTCAAGCTTAAAATGATGCAGGTAGCATTAATTTAGTTTTTGGCACATTGGATTAAAATTGGAAATTCTGAAATTTGTGTCAATGATGAGATTGTGTCTCTATGAAGTGTTGGGAGTGGGGAAGGAACTTTGAATAAGATTATGGATTGTGCAATCCTTGCATCAGGTAATTATTTGTCTAATGAAAGATATACAGTTATGCTATCTGGGTTTGCAGAATAAACAGCTTTAATTTCTATCACTGACTGTTTCTAGTTGAATAACAAAAGCGTTGTTCACTGATTTGGGTAATAGTCACTGGATCAACCCAGTGAAATAATTGGTCACTGTAGTTGGAATAATGTATATGAAAGCTTTCAAAATGTATAAAATGCTATAAACTTTTAAGGCATTATTTATTAGATCACTCATATGTAATGGTAAAAATTTGTCCAACTTGATGATTCACTGAATTGTCCCAAATCAGTCAAAAATGTGGGAAAGACAACCTAATAATATATGTTGATGATTTTTAATAATTTTATCATCATAGATAGTTAGCTCTAATTATTTATGGAAATGGGCTTTGGTGGTAGCATGGGAAAATGAAAATGCAGATCTATCTATAAATACATTTGTATTACAAATATCATCCTTTTCCATGGCAAAAATTACTACATTTGGATTTTTCTCTAGTATTGCTTATTATTTACTTAATGTGATAGAAATAATAAGGTGATGATGATCGTGTGTGTGTGTATGTGTGTGAGAGAGGGACAGAAAGAGAGGGAAGGAAGGAAGGAAGGAAGGGAGGAAGGGAAGAAAGAAAGGGAAGGAAAGGGAAGGGAGGAAGCAAGGAAAAGAAAGAAAGAAAAGGAAGTAAAGAAAAACTGAATATTAATGTTTCCAAATTAGGTTCGTAAAATTGTAATCACTGGATAACTTCCATCTACTTCTACAGAGTAAATTAAGATGGATATATTCCTTCAGTAAAGGAAAATCTGGATCAGTTTAATTTTGTGACACCAGAATAGAAACCACAATTGGCACAAGAAAGATCAAGCTCAAGGAAGAGGTTTTATAGCTATAGCTATATAGATATAGATAGCTATGGATATCAATATACAGATATAGGTACAGATATAGAAGATATAGATACACACATGGACAGATTGGATTTAACTTATTCAGAAAGAGTAGTAAATAGTTTCAGTACTGGAGGTGACTACGTGAATGTGGACGTGAATACTGTGGACCATACAAGTATTTGTAGGATCTAGAGACAACTTCACATACTTAGCTATACAATGAATTCACATTTTCTGTTAAATAAAAACCACATTGTGAAGACAAAAAAAAAAGCAAGAGCAGTACCTCTAACTTCTGTATTACAGTGAATGCCAGATATCTCTAAGAAAGTGCCTCTAGTCCTCTATGCCTTTTATCATGGGAAATGAAGGAGAGGTGTTCACCATTCCAAGAATTTGTGCTAGCAGGTTTTTTTTAGTTCTTTTCTCCAAATACAGTGTACCCTTTAACATATCAAATGAGTTTTTGATTTCAGACTGTGTATTCAGTTTTAGAATGTTCATTTAGTTTTCTTCCAACTGTTGAAATTCTGCATCTTTTAATCCAGTCTGTCCATTTTTAACCATAAAAATGACCACCCTTTTGACACCCAAGAAGACAACGAGATTCGCCAAGCTTTTCTTAACACTTGAATTTAAACAGAATCCCAGGTACAAGCAACATTTGAAGATTGTCACTTTAATGTTCTATATTTTTATATGTTGTCTGCATAATGTGTTACATTTCTCATTGAGTCTCTTTTGTAATAAAATTGTATATTCTCAGTAACATCCAGATCTACAGGCTGAACAATGAGGTCGTACAGCAAGACAGGGAAATATCACAAAGTACTAGCACTGTTTCCTCTGAGCAAGCTCACCAGTTGATGCAGCAAAAGAGTGGACTTGCCAGATTGAAATAGTAAGAGCATTCTACTGACAGAATCTTTTCTTTGGAATACAAATAACCGGCCATACCAATTAGAAAACAGTGTCTTTATCTTTCAAAGCATTTGTTTGTATCTACTACACCTCCAGTAAAATATGCCAAAAATCCAGGATGAAGAAATATTTTCAATCAATAAATGGATTTTTTGAAGGCATATAAAAATATTAGCATGTTCAAGAAATCAACCAAATCCTTCTGCTTAAACTTACAACAACTGATTTGCAAATCTTTGCTGGGTAGAATGTTTAAAGATTTTTTTTTTTCCAGACTGGATTATCTGGCATTATACTACTCTTCAGGGACACTATTTAGAAATGAATTCTATCTAAGAAGCCCTAATATCATTCTGTAGTATCGTGATTTGCTGGTGGTTTCTTTGCAAGTACACCCAACCATCTAAAGGAGGTCTCGATGTAAAATACAAAAGCCATTAAGACCCAGCAGAATAGGCTCAGAGTTACTTGGTTATTAAAATCTTGGGCAAAAATTGTGACAGTGTACAAAAATGAGGGTACCTTTTGATCTGCTCAGCGGGAAAGAAAGGCTGTAGACCTGTGGCATCTCTGGAGGATTGGCTGGGCTTTGCTGCCAGTGTAGGCTCCCGGGTGTCAGGGGAACAGGCTGGGTGCCTGATAAATGGCAGTTTCTCTGGTTCACTTAGCCTGAGAATCAGTCACCAGAGCCGCCTTCAGCATGCCCTTCCAAAGGCAGCGATGTTCTCTGAGGCAAGTCAAGTGTTAGGACGTAGTTTGCTTACTTCACCAAACATTTTCAGGATCGCTTAGGTGCTACAGAACTTTGAGTCTAAGATTCTGCAATTCCCCTGACGATGCTGGGGTTTTCAGGGCAGTTTGCTCTACTGCATAAGTTTTCAACTTTTCTCATGCCTCCTTCCAGCTCTTCAGAGTGTGTGCTGCCAGTTCTTTCTTGTATTTGTACCTATTAGTGAGGGTCAAATGCCGCAATTTCTTTATTTTTCCCTGTTCCTTATTATCTTATGACTCCATTCTCTCTTAGTTCACTGAGTGGCTTGACGTTTTGGTCACAACCACTCACTAAAAATATCCCTTTTCTTTTTATTTGGGAAATTGTTCACTGATATCATATTGTGAGTATTATGTAGGTCATCTACTCTTCTACATTTCGTGATTTATAATGTTTTTTATCACTCCCCCACCCACGTGACTCTCCCTCTGACTCTGATGCCACTCTGCATATGTGTGATTATTCAGAAGATGCACTCCATATATCTGAAGTATTACCACATATAAAATATGATTTGAGCAGGAAGAATGTATATAATGTTTGTGCATAATCTACTATAGGCACAGCTATAGGCAGTTTTGGGTAGAAAGTATTTTTAGAAGCTTGCAAAGATGATTGCCCGTAGAAATAAAGATGTATTGCTTCAAACTTCCAGAAGATGCCAATACTGCCATGTTGTCACTATTTCTTATCTCTAAATATGATCCAGTGATAGTTACCAATAGATAGCGATAATCATCAGAATGATGCATAGTAATAGATGTCCTCATCTAATCCTGGAGAATGTTTCAGTTTTCTCATAATCAGTGCTTCTAAAACTTTAACCTGCATACAAATCACCTGGGTGTTTTGCAAAAGATGAAAATTCTGATTCAGTAGGTCTGGAGATTTTGGATATCTAACAAGCCCCAAAGCAGAGCAATGCTGCTGGTCCCAAGACCACTTTTTGAGCAGCAAGAGACTATTATTACTTTAAACAGTTATCTTTTAGCTTAAGAGTAATAAAAATAAAAGATTGTATTTTACCTTCATTTATTCCTTCTTTGACACTCTTCCTTTCCTTATGTAGATATGAGTTTCTAACATAGTCATTTTTCATAACCTTGAAAGCACTCTATTCACATATCTTGAAGGGCAGTTCTGCTGGCAAAGAATTCCCTTAGTTTTAGTTTGTCTGAGAAAGTCTTTATTTCTCCATCACTTTAAAAAATAATTTCTCAGGATTTAGAATTCTAGAACGGTGGGTTTTTTTTTTCAATAGTAAATATTTCACTTCACTCTCTTCATGCTTATATGGTTTTTGGTAAAAAGTCCACTATAATTATTATCTCTGTTTCTTTATAGGTAAAATATTTTTTTACCCCCTCTGGCTCTTCTCAAGATTTTTATCTCTGTCTTTGGTTTTCTGCAGTTTGAAAATGATATGCCAGGTGTAAAATTTTTGTTATTTATCTTACTTAGTGTTCTCCAAACTTCCATGATCTGTGTTTTGGTTTCTGTCATTAATTTTCTAAAATTCTTGACCATTAATATTTCAGTTAATTATGCAGCTCTGTTTTTTCTTAGTTCTTCATCTGACATTCTAATTATGTGTGTTTCACTCCTTTTGAGATTGTCTTGTCCTGTAGTACTTGGATGTTCTGTCCTTTTTTTTTCATTATTTTTTCTCTTTGTATTTCAGTTTGAGAAGTTTCTATTGACAAATCTTCAAACTCACTGATTCTTCCTTTGGCTATGTTTAGTCTACTGATGAGCCCAGCAAAGGCATATTTCATTTATGTTTAGTGGTTTTGGATCCTTTTGATCCTTCTTAGAGCTTTTGTTTTTCTGCTGAAATTAACCATCTGTGTTTTCAGGTTATCTATTTTTTCCATAGAGCCCTTAACATATTAATCATTGTCATTTTAAATTCCCTGTCTGATAATTCCAAAATCTGAACTATATTTGAATCTGGTTTTGTTGCTTGTTTTTCCTCTTCAGAATGTGTTTTTGTTGCCTTTTAACATACTTTATAGTTTTTGTTGAATACTAGACATGGTGCATCAGTGAATAGGAACTGAGGTAAATAGGCCTGTAGTCTGAAGTTTCATGTTAATCTGGCTTGGAGTTGGACTGTTTAATGATTGCTATAGCTGTAGTTTCCAGAGACTTTACATTCTGCAATGTCCTTGTTTTGCCTCCACTGTTGTCTTTGTGCTCCGTTTTCTCTTGAACGTTTTCTCTTAACGTTCACTTAGAACCCTTACTACATGGATCCTGCATCCTGCAGCTCTTTCAGCTGCAATCCACTGATTTTTATACTGTAGTCCTGTTGGCATGGTGGTAAGCTGTAGCTCTAGGAATGGGATGGCCCTTCAAAGAGGGCCTGCACTTGCAAGGGGGCCAGGCCGTCATACTCTTGCCTTGATGAGACAGTAGATATAGGAGCAAATTTGGAAGAAGCACTCAGCAACGGAGGGACTCAGCAGTGAGCTGCCAGTAGCCAACAGGCCCGGCAAGTGGGGAAATGAGTGAATGCCAAGGTCGCTGGAGGAGGGAGCTGAGTGGTGCCCCACATTGTTCACTACAGTGACCCACCAAGTAGTGAATAAAGATATTTTAAACCGCTGTATTATGCTAGTGAATAACTGATCTGCTGAGGGGCAATTTAGTATTATTGCCCATGGAAATTCTGATGAACGTGTAGCAAGTATAATCATGTCAATTCTAATTTCAAATTAAGCTGTGCTGATGGTTTCAGTTGCATTTTAAATTCACCCCCAATTAAAGATAGTAAAATATGCCATTATCATGGAGGACAGAGCCCTCTGAGGATTCAATGAAACTGTTTAAATAAAATACTCAGCATAGTATAGCCACATAGTAAGTACTTGATAAATGCAAGTTAAGTTAAATAAATGGAACAAAATTATAGCTCTTAGGAAGTCATAGTTTCTTTTTTCTATTATTGCTAAGAGTGCATACATGTGTGTGTGTAAGAGAGAGAGATTTAGTTTTCTTGTTGCTTATAGTTTTGTTATTTTGCTTTGGTTTGTTTTTTTCTATTCAAGACTAGAATTAGACTTCTATTTCTCAGGAAGAAACTATTGATGAAGTACACAATCTTTTAAATTTAGACATTTTATTTCTCTCTTTAGATTTTTTAATGAAGAACTATTCCAAAATGAGTAGGCATTATAAGTAAAACTTTTTTTCATGTTCAAATTTCTTAATGCTGTATATTTAGCACATTTTTCTCTTTTGCTCTTCAAAATTGTTTATGATTTTGTCTCATTTGAGGAAATTCATATTAAAGCTTTTCATTGTGTTGAGAAAGAGAAATTAATTTCTTATGGTAAAGGTAAGTGAAAGATTACTTCTTTCTGCCAGCCAAATAAATTCGGAATAAAGTTGAGTGAGTATTTTTTTCATTAGCCTGTGAAAACGCTATTTATTTCTACATGTAATTATAAAACAAGTAATTCTGACTTAATGAAGTAAAGCCATCGCTGAAAACAAATAGGACTCATTTTCAGTTCCAACTAAATTAGATACTGAAAAATGTTTTCATTTTGATGTATTTTGAAATGTCTAATGAAATTACAAATAAAATATTTCAAAGAACATATGTGCACAGATAGTATCCTAAAAAGCTCAAATTCACCTTGCCATTTAAAGATTTATCTTATTTATAAGTCAATGACATGGAATAATGCAGGAAAATTGAGTTTATACCCAAATCTCATGGAGATGCTAAATTTCCGGGGAATCAAGTATAAGTAGTTGGCAATGTGCACAGTAGGTCGAACTAATGTTGTAATCTATGAGAGTTAAATGCTTTATTTGATAAATGCAGAAATCTAAGATTGCTTCTTGTAGAAGTTTAAAATAGGTTATAAATAAGATTTCATGTTAATAGCAGGGGTTTATACCAACCATAAACTGAAAACAAACCACATTATTATGTTAGGGTCATGAACTACATTATATCAAAATCAAACTGTCTCTTTTTTTTCTTAAAAAGAAAAATAGCCAAAGAACTAGTTAAAAACAGTTAAACTAGAACAAAATCTTTCTTTCTCTCTCTCTCTCACACACACACACACAATCACATACACACACATACATATATACTGTTGAATAGGAATAAAATAAGAAAATAATATTACTGTCACTTAGAATCATTGCCTTATAGGTTGAAGATAATGGTTTCCCTATGGTTTCTATTAATTAATAAATAAGTAAATTAATAAATTAAGTAAATTAATAAAATTCATAAAGTGTGTAATAATGGCAAAGAGTCTTAGGATTAGAAGGAAATGTATTTTTCTAGCTCTCCATTCAAGCAACACATTTGAAACCCTGTAGAATGGGGCATTTGGGGCTTGTGCTCTGAGTCAATTAGAAACTCAAAGAAAATCCCAGTTACCTATAATGCCCTCTCACTTTCTCTAAGTTACTCATAGCCTTAATTGGGACATAATCAGTTGTCTACTCTTTGGAGACAATACATGGTTTACTCCTCCTGCTTCTTTCCCTTCTTTCTTCCCCTATATCCCCACTGTTTTAGTTTCAGTCCTTCTGAAAGAGCCTGACACAAAGACTTGATTGCCAATAATTGTAAGGAGCATTTGAGCCTAAGGAATAGGAGCACAGAACAGGACAGGTAAAAGAGGAAAGATGCAAAAGCTGATTCCAGGGTGTATATCAACTTGGCCAACAAACAGGTGACTGTTACTCAAGCCTATGACATATTCTGAGAAGCCTTATAAAATGAGTCAGAGCTGTTTGCTTAGGGGATGAAAGACAAAAGCATTTATCTGTCAGTTCCCACCCCTGTATGGACAGGCTGACTCCTCAGATATTAAGTGCCCAGCACTTCTGAATGCTTTGCAGGATCCTAAGGGTGTCCCACACTCAATGTGTCAGAGAAGTCTCTGGGCAGTAATTGGTAGTTACGTGACCCAAGGAAAGGCACTGTTGGGTTGCATCTGCCACAGCCGATGGAGGGCTGTGTGGAGACGGTCACCTCACTGTAGCAGAGGTTGGAGTTCCAGGTCGGGCTCCAAGCACGGTGAAGTGGGGCACAAGAGTTGTCTGCAACACACATCTTCTTCCCCATGCAATCTAGACTCTTTTAAGCTCCACATCAAGGGCTCCCAAGCACTTCATTCTTGTCATTCTCTGTATCTCACTGTGATTTTATCTCAGATGCATGACCCTTATTTTTCTGGAATCAGATAAAAACAAAATAGAGATATCTTTTACATTAAAGACTTTAAAAACCTAAATAGAATCTTTAAAGAGGGTCCATGCAGCAAAATTTTGAATCTCTCTGCCTTATTCAAGGGCTCCCATCAACTCAATGAATGCCCATTCTTGGTTTTCCCCTATTCATCCCAACCCATAAATTAGGCAAGTGACCTGAAACACCATCCTGAGATCCTCTCCTGAAACACCTAGCAGAATAAATATTTTTTTAATACTTAAGACCATTTTTGGTTGACTATCATTTGATGATTCTCAAGGTAAAAAATGTCTCCTCAAATCATCACTGGGAACTAACTGGAATGAAAGTTTTCCTTTAATGTTTTTCTTAGAGACACTGCCATTTGCCACTATATGCATTTTATATGCGTTTTGTTCCTGCCAATTATGCTTGTTCATGATTGTGTATGGATCTGAATACAATTTCAAATAATTGTTTTGTCTCTGTACTTGGAAAACAACATTACATCACTGAGACATGTTCAGTTTATTAACTACGAAACCCCTGTAATCTTTTGTCCCCTTTTTTAAAGATTAGATTCTCTACAATGTAAGTTTCTGTATAATACTACCAGTGTTTAGAGATTGCTGCCAAAAAGCAAGACAATAAAGAAAGGAAATTGTTATTGAAAAACACTGGAAAATCATTGAAAGTTTAAGGCTGAGAACTGACAACTAGCAGTTAAGAGGCAAGTTTAAGTCCTTAAACCAAGGATTAAGTCTCTAGGATACACTGGTAAATATGATCAATCTGAGTAGCTTCAACTCCTTTACTCTTATTTAACGTACTTGTGTCACTATTGTGCGAGGTACTATGATTATTACCTGCCAGAGGCTTTCCTGTTTTTTTAAAAACTGTTTTAGCGATAGAAAATCTAATGAGTAGTCAGAATTCCAGGGTTAAATGGCAAGTCCTGGTAGATCTTAAACAAGCCTCAAGATTCTTATTTTGTTTATATCATATGTCCATAAGGATTATCACTATGGAGGACAAAATATGTAAAGAGACATGATTCTCATTCTTGAAGAGATAATTATATACTCTGAGGACATAAGAGAGCTGTGCAGAAACGTTTACATAATATATAATTAGGTATGAAGTTTCCCAGTACCGTTGAAATATACTCAAAAAATTTAAGGGAAAACATTTTAAAGGGCTACAGGCAAAATGTTTAGATGGTTTTATGAATTTGGGAAAGGATTTGTAGAAAATGGGAGGTTTGAATTTGCTCTGGTGGAGAGGAGCCGGAAACGTATTCCTTGTGAAGAATAATACAGTTCCACAAGGTACACAGCATTCTGTCCAGTTGCAATGGCATTTTTCTATTTCCTTTAGTTCGTCTCTGCTGCTTTTTCTTCAGCTCATTGAAGGGCTGGCTCCCACTTGTCATATAAGTCTCTCCTTAAATATTCCTATGTCATCTTATTTATGTAGGCACCAGTCACTCTCTAGTGGTATACTTTATTTTCTCCAAATAACTTGCCTTAACTGATATTGTCCTGTTTACTTGTCTTTATTGTGTTGTCTGCCATTCCCCCACTGAAGTGTTAGCAGAACGAGAGAAGAGAACTTGTTTGTCTTCTTTACCTGCTGTATCAACAGCAACTTTAATAGTGCTCAATATGAACTTGGTAACAAATCATATGAATTGAATTATCTGATGAATCTACCACGTATAACCACATGACCTTACCTCTTTCTTAGTGGTAGGCGGGCAACCCTCAGAATGGGAGAAAATATTTGCAAACGAATCAATGGACAAAGGCTTAATCTCCAAAATATATAAACAGCTCATGCAACTCAGTATTAAAAAAGCAAACAACCCAATCAAAAAAATGGGCAGAAGACCTAAATAGACATTTCTCCAAAGAAGACAACAGGTGACCAAGAAACACATGAAAAGTTGCTCAACATCACTAATTATTACAGAAATGCAAATCAAAACTACCATGATGTATCACCTCACACCAGTTAGAATGGGCATCATCAGAAAATCTACAAACAACAAATGCTGGAGAGGGTGTGGAGAAAAGGCAACCCTCTTGCACTGATGGTGGGAATGTAAATTGATAACAGCCACTATGGAGAAAAGTATGGAGGTTCCTTAAAAAACTAAAAATAGAATTACCATATGACCCAGCAATCCCACTACTGGGCATATACCCAGAGAAAACCATAATTCAAAAAGACATATGCACCCCAATGTTCATTGCAACACTATTTACAATAGCCTAGTCATGGAAGCAACCTAAATTCCCATCAACAGACGAATGGATAAAGAAGATGAAGATGTGGTACATATATACAATGGAATATTACTCAGCCATGAAAAGGAATGGAACTGGGTCATTTGTAGAGATGTGGATGGATCTAGAGGTTGTCATACAGAGCGAAGTAAGTCAGAAGGAGAAAAACAAATATCGTATATTAACGCATGTATGTGGAACCTAGAAAAATGTCCACTATATGCATTTTATATGCGTTTTGTTCCTGCCAATTATGCTTGTTCATGATTGTGTATGGATCTGAATACAATTTCAAATAATTGTTTTGTCTCTGTACTTGGAAAACAACATTACATCACTGAGACATGTTCAGTTTATTAACTACGAAACCCCTGTAATCTTTTGTCCCCTTTTTTAAAGATTAGATTCTCTACAATGTAAGTTTCTGTATAATACTACCAGTGTTTAGAGATTGCTGCCAAAAAGCAAGACAATAAAGAAAGGAAATTGTTATTGAAAAACACTGGAAAATCATTGAAAGTTTAAGGCTGAGAACTGACAACTAGCAGTTAAGAGGCAAGTTTAAGTCCTTAAACCAAGGATTAAGTCTCTAGGATACACTGGTAAATATGATCAATCTGAGTAGCTTCAACTCCTTTACTCTTATTTAACGTACTTGTGTCACTATTGTGCGAGGTACTATGATTATTACCTGCCAGAGGCTTTCCTGTTTTTTTAAAAACTGTTTTAGCGATAGAAAATCTAATGAGTAGTCAGAATTCCAGGGTTAAATGGCAAGTCCTGGTAGATCTTAAACAAGCCTCAAGATTCTTATTTTGTTTATATCATATGTCCATAAGGATTATCACTATGGAGGACAAAATATGTAAAGAGACATGATTCTCATTCTTGAAGAGATAATTATATACTCTGAGGACATAAGAGAGCTGTGCAGAAACGTTTACATAATATATAATTAGGTATGAAGTTTCCCAGTACCGTTGAAATATACTCAAAAAATTTAAGGGAAAACATTTTAAAGGGCTACAGGCAAAATGTTTAGATGGTTTTATGAATTTGGGAAAGGATTTGTAGAAAATGGGAGGTTTGAATTTGCTCTGGTGGAGAGGAGCCGGAAACGTATTCCTTGTGAAGAATAATACAGTTCCACAAGGTACACAGCATTCTGTCCAGTTGCAATGGCATTTTTCTATTTCCTTTAGTTCGTCTCTGCTGCTTTTTCTTCAGCTCATTGAAGGGCTGGCTCCCACTTGTCATATAAGTCTCTCCTTAAATATTCCTATGTCATCTTATTTATGTAGGCACCAGTCACTCTCTAGTGGTATACTTTATTTTCTCCAAATAACTTGCCTTAACTGATATTGTCCTGTTTACTTGTCTTTATTGTGTTGTCTGCCATTCCCCCACTGAAGTGTTAGCAGAACGAGAGAAGAGAACTTGTTTGTCTTCTTTACCTGCTGTATCAACAGCAACTTTAATAGTGCTCAATATGAACTTGGTAACAAATCATATGAATTGAATTATCTGATGAATCTACCACGTATAACCACATGACCTTACCTCTTTCTTAGTGGTAGGCGGGCAACCCTCAGAATGGGAGAAAATATTTGCAAACGAATCAATGGACAAAGGCTTAATCTCCAAAATATATAAACAGCTCATGCAACTCAGTATTAAAAAAGCAAACAACCCAATCAAAAAAATGGGCAGAAGACCTAAATAGACATTTCTCCAAAGAAGACAACAGGTGACCAAGAAACACATGAAAAGTTGCTCAACATCACTAATTATTACAGAAATGCAAATCAAAACTACCATGATGTATCACCTCACACCAGTTAGAATGGGCATCATCAGAAAATCTACAAACAACAAATGCTGGAGAGGGTGTGGAGAAAAGGCAACCCTCTTGCACTGATGGTGGGAATGTAAATTGATAACAGCCACTATGGAGAAAAGTATGGAGGTTCCTTAAAAAACTAAAAATAGAATTACCATATGACCCAGCAATCCCACTACTGGGCATATACCCAGAGAAAACCATAATTCAAAAAGACATATGCACCCCAATGTTCATTGCAACACTATTTACAATAGCCTAGTCATGGAAGCAACCTAAATTCCCATCAACAGACGAATGGATAAAGAAGATGAAGATGTGGTACATATATACAATGGAATATTACTCAGCCATGAAAAGGAATGGAACTGGGTCATTTGTAGAGATGTGGATGGATCTAGAGGTTGTCATACAGAGCGAAGTAAGTCAGAAGGAGAAAAACCAATATCGTATATTAACGCATGTATGTGGAACCTAGAAAAATGGTACAGATGAACCTGTTTGCAGGGCAGAAATAGAGTCACAGATGTAGAGAACAAATGTATGGACACCAAGGGGGGAAAGTGGTGGGGGGAGGGATGGTGGTGGTGGGATGAATTGGGAGATTGGGATTGACATATATACACCAATATGTATGAAATAGATAACTATTAAGAACCTGTTTTATAAAAAAAATAAATAAAATTAAATTAGAAAAAGACTAATTTGTTTGCAAAATAAGCCTAGTTTCAATAAACTTGGCCTGATTATTTACATAAATGTAATTAATCACATAGGCTCTTTTAAAATTGGCTTTGCTGAAACTTGTAATAAAGAATCTCAGATTGAATTTTTAAAAGGCCTCTCTAGCCCAGGAAAGCCAGGCCAAGGGCTTGTCATCAGATTCCACCTGTGATAGCTATAGATTTGGATGAATTCCTCTCTTCTCCAGATTCTCCAAGTCTCTTGAGATTCCTGCACCTGTCAGGAGGTGGCCTTCTTTATTCACTTGATAAGGCTGTTGGAAACCTAAGAGTTTCCAATCTCTGGAGGGATTGGGTAGAGAGAAAAGATATATATTTCAATTCTGCTTACAAAGGGAGAATTTACCAAATTGCTGTTTAAGTCATTATTAGCTTGAGGGGGAGTATTTCCTCATATCTGGAAAATTTAGATTAAAAGCCAGTAATATTTCAGACAGAAACCATAAAAATGATAACCATATTTATCAGTTCACTCAGTCCTATATAACTAATCCTTTTTAGTTAACAGTTTAATGAAGATTTCAAGTTTCCCACTGGAATTCTTTAATTTCTCACCCAGTTCAGTGGTATGATTTGAATGGTATCAGAAATGTGGACTTAAAAAAAATAGTCCTTGCTATGAATCTTCTTGAAGAGGAAGGATTTTTGCAAAGGCATCAGAGTAAAACAATAACTGTCTATGAATGACAAAAGATTTAAGAAGGCACAGTTAAAGAACTGATTACAATGCAATTGGGAAAGAAACTTGGTTACTGCTGTTACCTACAACATTTTAAGATAATAACTAGAATTATGACTCAAAACATTTTTCTAGGACAAAGCAGATTTTTAGGAAAGCCATATAATTTCTAGAATATTTAGATAATGTTTATTTACTAAGAAGATTTATTACTCACTTGACAATTCTTCCCATGTAATTTAACATGCCAAATTAACTAATTAGTTTAACATCTCTCTTTGGAATGCCTTAGGGGCCCTTTGAAGCATCCCGAAGTTAGCTAGAGGTCAAAGGAAATTCTTTAGAATTTGATTTGGGGAAATTCATCAAAAAACATCAAAATGGTTTGAAACACTAGTCAAATACTATCATAGGTCACTGTGAAACAATGCTTATTCACTTAACCAGAGTGACAATAAAAGATTTCAGGGCTTCCCTGGTGGTGCAGTGGCTGAGAGTCCTCCTGCCGATGCAGGGGACACGGGTTTGTGACTCAGTCCGGGAGTATCCCACATGCCGCGGAGCGGCTGGGCCCGTGAGCCATGGCCGCTGAGCCTGTGTGTCTGGAGCCTGTGCTCCACAGCGGGAGAGGCCACAACAGTGAGAGGCCCGTGTACCGCAAAAAAAAAAAAAAAAGATCAATATTTTAAGAAAACTTTGTCTTCTTAATAGAGAGAGAAACCAAATTCAGGTTTGTACCACTTTACCTTTAACATTAAAACTCAATTAAATTTATTCTAATCTTAGTCTGTTCTGACCACACATAGAATACCATTCTAAAGACCTTTTTTCCTCTCACAAACCTTCTACAACTTTCTATATGCATATTAATTTGTCCCTTATGTTCTTTCCTATTTAGAAATAACAGGCTTTAAGACAAATTACTTTCTTTTCCCTTAACAAAATGCTTTTTCATTTCTCATACTTTCTTTTACTGAAAACACACATCCTACACTCATTGTATACTGAAATGTCTCCCTTATTGTTTCTAGTAGCTTTAATTACGTATTTAAATTAGAATCTTCAACTCTTAAAAACCTTAATTTCTAGTGAAAACTAAGAAGTAATTTTACATTAGCATTCTGTATATTAGCAAACATAAATATCAATAATTTCTAAAAATATGTGTTTTCTTACAGAAAATTTCTGTGTGGCACGAAACATATTTATTAATAGTCCTAAATATCTTTAGTCTCTCTGTAAAAGAAAGCTAGTGTTCAGTGATTAATATTTCAGTATCTTATTTTATTTGGGAATCACCTAGATATTTGATAAACTTCAATCATTTAACTTAATTTAACAAAACTCTAAAGTTTCAAGTCGCCAAATATCTAGAGAGAATAATTTTAAGTAGACATTCCTAAAACATAATTATTCCTAAGGACCTTACCTAAAAACTTTTTCTCATTTACACTTAAATACTTATAAAAATTTTCATCATACCAGTTTATTTTATATTTGCAACAGATATAATAAGATTTTATTTGACTTCTAGTAAACCTAGATACAATAAAATTATTATATTTACTACTGATGACTCTAAAGGCATAGCTGTGTTATTTAAACCAACAAACTTAAACTGACTTCAATGCCAAATATTAATTTAATACTAAATATTTCTCAGTTCACTTGAAACTGAAATTCATTTGGGTTAGTTTCTTTTATATTTCTGAGAGTTTATATAATTGCTTAATTTTCTTTAAGCCAATTAAATAGTGCTCATTTACAAATTAGTTTTGGTAATACCTGCTGGAGGTAAAGACATATATTTACAATGCACACATAGACATACAGACAGACACAATCAGAAATCTCATAGCTTCATTTTTTTAAACTTAGTCATGAATCAGGTATTATAATATAAAACTCACTAGTTTATAGTAACAGTTGGAATAAGCCAAGTTTAAAAAGACCTCTTTTCTCTCTTTTTTTTCCCCTCAATCTCAGGAATTAGAAATGGTCTAGATAAGTGTTCCTGAGTCCTCTGTTAGAACATTTACATCTCAAGGCACAGGGAGAGAAATGCAAGTTTCCTCTAGAAGAACTTGTTCCAGAATTCCAAAAAGATGTTTTATAATGCCAGCTTTCTCTAACTTAACTGCATATGCAATAAAAGAGCCCCATATTGGCCATTTTCAGTGTAAGGTTTTCTTTTAATTCTCAGTTAAGTAAGTATTTGTAAGTATAAATTTTGCAAATACATAAAGCTGACTGGGCTGTTAGGTGGAGGCTGGCTTTCTGATACCCCCCTCATTTAGGAAAGGTGTTAGGCCAGCCTCTCACCTATCACCCAGTCTAGACTGTTCAGCGTCTCTCAACTGAGCAAAGGTGCACTTTTTCCCAGCGTCTTTCAGCTGGACTCCCCCAGTATCGTTCAACTGGAGGGGCACTCTGTAGTATCTTTCAACTGGGGGGCCAGATACTGTTATACATGGCCAAATAAAACTCAGGTTCATCAACCGATAATCGGAAGATCGGAGAACCAGGAAAGACTCACCCAAATTCTTTTGGACTCTCCGAGGAGGTGAATGGGCACAAGAGGCCTCTGCTGATACCAAGGCTCAGATCCTCACAGAGTTCAGGCAAAGGAGGGACATCTGCTCTGTTTCGCTTTGTGGTTGCCAAAACTGTTGACTGGAAAAAAAACGTACAACGTGAGAGCTGTGAGTTCAGTTTTATTTGGGGTTTACTGAGGACTATAGCCTGGGGGACAGCCTCTCAGATAGCTCTGAGGAACTGCTTTGAAGAGGTGGCACGGGAGATCAGTATATATATGGCTTTGGCAAAGGGGGTATGCCTTCCTCCAAGGCACACATCTTGGTAGAGGGTTGCTACCAGGCACAAGAAGCTTGCTATTAAGTCACAAGGAACAGATATCTTTAGTGCTTTTCTAGGTATGAGAAGATGCAAGAAATTGGGTTCATAAAATTTTCTCCAGAAAGTATCTAACTATCTGAAGGCTTGTTCTGCCCGTTTTTCCCAGAGCACAGAGTGCTTCATTCCTGAGCTCCACCCTGAACTCCTTTCAGGGTGTGTTAAAGGTCAGCAGACTGCAGTGGCTAATGATTTCATTCTTGTAGAACCAGATGGCAAGTGATACTCTTTAGTTGGTAAAAAAACTGAAATTCATGTCCTAAAAATCACAGCCTTGTACTTAAGGAGCAGCCCATCATTACGAAGAGATGTTAAAGAAACTTAGATTACTATTGAAGAAAGGATAGCTGAGGGTTGTTAATAACTATTGGGTTGGCCAAAAAGTTCATTCGGGTTTTCCCGTAACATCTTACGGAAAAAACTGAATGAACTTTTTGGCCAACCCGGTATCTTCAAGAATATAAGAAATTCTGTAAAAAGATTGCTGAAATGTTTTCCATCTACATAGAGAAATAATCAAATTAAGTGGTTTCAAATGACAATAAGAAAGATTAAAAAACCTTAAAAACCTTAAAAAACCTTCTCCACTGCAGAAGTCCCTTGAAATAGAACAGTTATCTTTCACCAGTTAAGTATAGAATTACTTAGAGCCAGGGGTTAAACAGCATCTGCCAGGGTTTTTCTCCTGGCTAGAAATAGACACAAGGGTCCCCAAATTTTTAAAAGCTGATCAATGCCACAATACCAAGATATACACATTATAATCTTATTTTTCTCCTTTTATCATTGTACTTTTATGTGGAACCAGGAAAAAAAATGATAAAGTGAACACAGGAATTGTGAGTAGGTTAGACAGGTTGAAGAAGATGAAAATAAATGGGGAAGATAAGTAGAACTCACAGAAAGTGATCTATGAGTAATGGAAACCAAAGACTACTTCTGTACGTGCCCAGGTCTGAACAAATTAACCCACAATAAAATCATCCCACAAAAAAATCTCTTGAAATGGAAAGCATTTCATACACATAGTTTTTTCCTTCCTTTTTTTAATGATAAACGTCTAAAGTTTTCATTTATCCAGAGGAGTTTTTGATTCCGAAATGTTTCAGGATCTTACACCAAACTTTGCCGTGGACTAATTATGTTTTATGACAGTCATGACTTTTGCCTTAAGAGTTAGGAGTTAGCTAGGTTTCAGGACTTCTTCCTTGAAGCGGGACTGAGAAAATGTATCAACAAGGTATCAGGACTCTCACAGGGACTATTTAAAGCTAAAGGAATGCCCTTTTGGCTCCCACTTCCCTGAGGCTATGGTTTCAGAGATAAATCTTAGAGCTCATCAAAGAGAAAAACTACAGTGCCTCTAGGAGGCCATGGCCCCATCTCCTTCCCAGCCAGCACACTCAGCTCTGCCTTCACTGAGTAAAGACAAGGAACTCTATTTTCATTTTCTGCCTGCCCCACTCTCAACTTCTGTCTCAACTAAGTACATCTCCAACACTACAGTATCTGCTAAGAAATATGTAAGAAATGTATTTACTTTGAAAAAGGAGAGAAAAATTAATATAAATTCAGTCACCAAATATTGTACCTACTCTGTGGCTAGCAGTGATAATTACTTATATACAGATGTCATGGGCACTTCATTTAATGTATATTTTACTAGCAGTAAAGGGAAAATACAGAGTTCACTGCTGAACTCTAGCATTCCACTTGAGCCATCTAATATCAAGATAAATAACTCACATTACATTTTAAAGTAAGTTCTATCTGATAGTAGATATTAAATATTTCAGGCTTTGTGAGCCATAGGATCCCTGCTGCAGCTATTCAGCTCTGTCATTATAGCACAAAAGTGGCCATAGACAGTACATAAATGGATGGGTGTGGTCGCTTTCAGCAAAACTTTATTTACGAAACAGGCAATGGCTAGGTTTGGCCACCAGGCGTGTAGTTGGCTGCCCCTTAATTGAAACAGTTCATTTTGATCATTTAAAAAATTTTTTTCTCTCAGATATTCTCTCCTTTCCTCTGCTTTTCTCAAAACCTCAGATAAAACCTTCTTGCAAGAGAAAATGGGGAAGCATCTTTCTGTCTGACACCTTCCAACCTCAGGACCACGCTTCTTGTCTACCTGTTTCTGGCTTGCCCTGATGGTTTAAGTTTCAGGCTGGGATAATTGTGACCTGAGACTTTCCAGTGTTGACCAAAAAGTTAATCAATAATCATCTAAGAAAGAAATGGAAAATTTTATTTGGGCCAACCTGAAGATTATAAGCTGGGAGGCAGTCTTTCAGAAAGCTCTGAGAACTGTTCTGCAGAGGTAAGGGCGGGCGTGGGCAGTGTATATGTGATTTTGACAAAGGGATACGTGCCATCAAGCACACATCCTGGTAGAAGATCGCTGCTATTCTTGAGGAACAAATATCTTAGTTAATGATTTTAGTGCTTTTCTAAGCATGGGAAGACATAAGAAGCTGGGTTCTTAAAATTTTCTCCTGAAAACATCTAACTATCTGAGGGCCAGTTCTGCCAGTTTTCCTAGAGCATTGCCCCCTCCTGATCTTTGCCTTGAATTCCTTTCAGCGTATGCTGTAGTCAGTGACTGCAGTGGCTAATGACTTGATTCTTATAGAATTGGATTGTGAGCAACATTCTTTATTTTATAATTCTTTTCCTTTTCGGTGTTGATTTCAATGAAGGTTTGGGAGGTGTTTTGTGACAAATTTGTCCGACAGTCCTAGGAATGCTCACTCCCAGGTCAGGCGAGAATTCTGTTGTTAGTCAATGTGCTGTTACTGGACTAGGCCCTGTTAACAGCAGCCAGAAAGTCTCTGGACCACCTGTCTTACGAGCCTGTTATGGTCCTAGAAATGGTTCCCTCTTGTTGCTTCTTCCAGTATCTAGAGTTACAGTATTTCAATCATTAATATTATAGGATTATATATTTGGTCAATCATATCAAATAGCCTAATCATCATTAATTTTATCAGAGGATCAGTCACACATTTGGTAATGCAAGAAACAATAATGTTGTAAAATAGATATAATACAATATAGCTAGTAACATTAATAAGGTCATAAATTAATATTTAAGCTAAGAACTTCCATTAGATGCATCCCAGTATCTCTCCAGATCGTCTGACCAGTCTATTCTGCACCAATTGCTGTCTTTAAGGGGAATGATATATTGGCATTGTACAGAAAGTTCACCAAAGATGTCTGCACGTAAGGTGGTCATTATGACCCCTTACAGGGTCATTTTACGTAAAGTTCACCAAAGTTGTCTGCTAAGGAGTTACATGTCTGGCACCAGAAAAAGAAAAATTGATCTTTATGGTTAAGCAGGTATTTCTGCCGTTGGGCTGGTCTGGTTAATGCATAATGTAGATGCACATAGCACACTGGAGGGGAGGGAGGATGCCCAAACAGGCAGAGAAAAATGTTTACATTTTTCTTGTCTTAAAATGTGAATTTTTGTCTCATCACCCGTAATGACACACAGTGGAGCAGCCTGGTTGCCATGGGTTCCCTTCAGCTTCTTGAGTGCTAAGACCTTTCCGGGATCTGGCTGTGGCTGCCACCCAGCCTCAGGCCAGGCAGTCAGCCCTGCAGTCCTGCAGGGCCACCTCACCACATCATGGCACCCCCCGCCCCTACAAGCTTCCCAGCCATATCTCATCCACCCATACCAAGGGATGCTTGCGAAAGCTGTCCCTCAAGATCTCAGGTGTCTGACCACACTGGCCAAGTTGACTTTGACACTTCCTGTGGTTTTCAAGAGGCCTCCCCACTCCTCTCTTTTTAATATCAACCTTAATGATCTGACATCCCCGACTTAGGCCAAAGCCCAGAGAGCTTCCTTCAATCTTAGACCTTGATATGTTAAAAAGAGAATAAATGCATTCGAAAAATCTCCTCTCAAAATAGTAACTGAGCTTGCATCTGGTACTACATGTCAGAAGCTGAAAAGTACATTCTCCTTTCTCTTTTCATTTCTTCTCGAATAAATCCTAACTTACCTACCCCACTTCAGCCCCAAGACAGGTTAGATAGACAGGTCAGCTAGGATTAAGGTCATGCACTGAGAAAGTTCAAAACGAAAAATGCGTACATAGCTTTCAAACTATTACTCTGTTTTATGTTACCTTCTATTTCTTCATAACCACCCTTTTAGGTAGGTGGTGCCACGTTGGAGAGACGCAGAGTGACTATGAAGGCTCAGAGGAAGAAAGTCTCATTAAGATAAAATCTTTTAAAGTATATATTATTCAACAGGATTTGTATCTTAGTTTACCACTTCTTTTTTTTTGGCTAATGAGTTCTTTAAGGCAGTTTACTTATATTCATTGTACCACCCATTTATGACACTGTGTCACTTAAATGAGCATTTGCTATATGCAAAGCTTGGGGTCAGTTAGTTTGCTGGCTGTAAGAAAAAATGGAATTTCAGTACAGAAAAACAATAAGTAAGAAAATGAAAAAGGGTGAAAAATCACTTCTAAAGAGAACACCTGAAAAATATGTTTTTAGAAATTGAAGGTCAAAGAGGGGCAAAGCACATCAGAGAAAATGAGTTCCTTAATCACATGGAGCCAGATCTGCCTATTGAGCATCCAGCTTATGTCAAAATAATTGTCCAGTAATTACTCTAAAAGATGGAACAAAATCAAATTAAAATGGAGCAAATTGCCTTTTGCATTGTGGCCAGTGACACATTCATGCTGCAAAATACCAGTTTCTTTTTTGTGAGAGGTGATCGATTGCTTAGTGGTTAAGTGACTAGGTTATCCCATGAAAAATCTGCAACCCTGTCTTTCAGAGAAGTGCAAAGTGTCTTACTGCTACTGCTATATGTGGCAATTTCATATTCAGAAATGAAAAAGCATACATCTTAAGCCCTACACGTGTATATGTGGCAAATATTACAGTTCATAATTACTGAATGCTTGCTATGCACCAGGGGCGGATCCAGGTAATTTACATGTATCAATTCATTTAAAATGCACAAATCTGGCAAGTAGGTATTCTTCTTATTTTGTAGATGAATAACTGACACATGGAAAGGTTGAGGATATTGCTGGAAAGCTTCACAGAGAGCCAGAGGTAGATTCAGGATTGGAAACCGGCACACTGTATGCAGAGCAGGTGTTCTCAGTCACAAAACAACATGCCATATGCCCCACACAGTCCACAGCCAGTAGATGGTCTTCCTTTCCACTTTTGTTTAAAGATATAATCTAGCACTTATTTCACATAGCATAAAAGTAAGAAACAAGTTTGAGTCATGGATGAACATAAAGTGAGTGGATCATTTGTTACCTTTGTATATACTACATTTGGACTATTACTTTTAACGTTAGAGAGAGACAAATAGATAACATTGGTACCTACTGGCCCTCAAGCACCAAAGGGAAAACATTCAGGATTTGTTTCTGTCCTTTCCGGCCCAGAAAAAAAGATATTGTCAGTGTACCTAGAGATAATCGGTCACATCAACCTAACATGTACACACAGGTAACTGAATGGTGAGTTTGTTCTTTCAAAAGGAGGGATATAACTTTTTGTTGATTTCATCCATGTAAGAAATATTGATTGAGCAATACAATAAAGTGCTGTGACACACATTCATGGTAAAAGGAGTGTCAAAATATAAAAGACTTAGATGAGGAGGTGCATTAGTTTGCTAGAGCTGCCATAACAAAATACCACAGACTGGGAGGCTTAAGTAACAGATATTTATTTTCTCACAATTCTGGAGGCTAGCAGTTCAAGATTAAGGTGCCTGGTGAGAGCTCTCCCCTTGGTCTGCAGATGGCCACCTTCTAGCTATGTGCTCACATGACCTCCTATTGGTGAGTTTGCAAGAGCAGGGAGAAAAGCAAAAGCTCTCTGGTGTCTCTTCTTATAACACTAATCCTTTTGGTCCAGGGTCCCACCCTTGCAACCTCATTTAATTGTAATTTCTTCCTTAAAGGACCCATCTCCAAATACAGCCACATTGGGAATTAAGGCTTAAACATATCAATTTTGGGAGGACATAAACATTCAGTCCATAACAGAAAGTAATGCTGCCTCTGATTTCTTTAAGGATAAATAAACAGAATTAGACACAAGGGAAATGACATAAGAACAAAATCAGAGGCGGTCGTTGTTGTTGTTGCTCTGCTGTTGCTATTTTTAGAAAGTACTACATGCAGTGAGATGTTAATATATTTATAAATCTTGTTGCCATGAACAATTCTGGGATAATGCAAATGATCAAAATTAACTCAAGTAACAGAAAAAAATTAAATATATAAATAAAAGAAATTGGAAATGTTATCAGATAACTAAAAAAGAGAGGGATCAGGACCAATTGGTTTCAAATTCTCAAGGAAAAATAATCCTCATGCTACAAAAGCTTCTCGGTAATACTACCTAATGCCCAAAATAAATATTAATAACAACAGTTGGCATTTATTTTGTACTTAGAATATGTTAGGAACAGTGCAATCTCATCTAATCCTCTATATAGATAGTCTAGTCTTAATATCAAAACTTAATTAAGAGGGCCCCATAGCTATCTATTTTATGTTTGGTAGTGTATATATGTCCATGCCACTCTCTCACTTTGTCACAGCTTACCCTTCCCCCTCCCCATATCCCCAAGTCCATTCTCTAGTAGGTCTGTGTCTTTATTCCTGTCTTACCCCTAGGTTCTTCATGATCTTTTTTTTTTTCTTTTCTTAGATTCCATATATATGTGTTAGAATACGGTATTTGTTTTTCTCTTTCTGACATACTTCTCTCTGTATAACAGACTCCAGGTCCATCCACCTCACTACAAATAACTCAATTTCATTTCCTTTTATGGCTGAGTAATATTCCATTGTATATATGTGCCACATCTTCTTTATCCATTCATCTGTTGATGGACACTTAGGTTGCTTCCATGTCCTGGCTATTGTAAATAGAGCTGCAATGAACATTTTGGTACATGACTCTTTTTGAATTATGGTTTTCTCAGGCTATATGCCCAGTAGTGGGATTGCTGGGTCGTGCACTATCAAACATAAAATAGATAGCTAGTGGGAAGCAGCCGCATAGCACAGGGAGATCAGCTCAGTGCTGTGCGACCACCTAGAGGGGTGGGATAGGGAGGGTGGGAGGGAGGGAGACGCAAGAGGGAAGAGATATGGGAACATATGTATATGTATAACTGATTCACTTTGTTATAAAGCAGAAACTAACACACTTTTGTAAAGCAATTATACTCCAATAAAGATGTTAAAAAAAAAAATAGAGGGCCCCATAACAAAAAATACATACTCACTTCTGGATATGTATGCAAAAATACCTAAATAAATATCAGCACTAATTTGTACAGAAAAATAGTGTTATGCCAATAATTTAGGGAAGATTTAAATAAGGAAATATATTAATATCATAACAAATCAAAGACCTAATACAAAATCATAGGATACTATTAGTAGAAGAAAAAGTACTTAATTAAAACAAGCAAATGAAAAAATAGAATCAGTAATTGATTTAAAGGTATAGAAAGAAACTTCCTTAACATGAGAACAGTATCTCTATCTTATAAAATGGTGAGAAGTGACACAGTCCTTACAAATAGAAAGTGCCAAAGAAGCCAACTATCAGTCTTATTATTTAATGTCTTTTCAAAAATTCTAAGCCATGAACAATGTATTTTACCTACTGAAATTGTAAAGAAAATATTATTATTTACAAGGGCCATGCAAATGTATCTCAATAACTCAATAAAATCAACAAAAAATTCTTAAAATTGATAGGAGTTCTGTAAAGTGTTACGATAAAATATAAAAATGTAAAATCATTAGTGTTTCTCTATTTCAGAAATAATCAGGAGGTATGAGGGAAGAAAAATACGTTAACAGTGACAAGGCCAGCAAAAACATGAAATGCCTCAGAAAAATAAATATTCTATACATAAGACACCATCAATCTTTACCCAGGATATGAACAATTTTAAAAGAATGGCATAGCGTGTTTTCATTGAGAAGAACAAATACTTTTGGTATGTTATTTTTTCAAATAATTTAAACAGACATAATGAAATATTTCTCCAAAATACTAACAAGAGGGCTTCCCTGGTGGTGCAGTGGTTGAGAATCTCCCTGCCAATGCAGGGGACACGGGTTCGAGCCCCGGTCTGGGAAGATCCCACATGCCGTGGAGCAACTAGGCCCGTGAGCCACAGCTACTGAGCCTGCACGTCTGGAGCCTGTGCTCTGCAACAAGAGACGCCGTGATAGTGAGAGGCCCGCGCACCGCGATGAAGAGTGGCCCCCGCTTGCCGCAACTAGAGAAAGTCCTCGCACAGAAACGAAGACCCAACACAGCCAAAAATAAATAAATAATAATTAAAAATGAATATCTGCTTATAAGAAAAAAAGATTTTTTTCAAGGATGGGCTTGATGAAAATTATTCTGTTGTTATTTGGAAAAATAAGCAGGTTATATACAATTAAAGAAAATAATTATGAGGAGGAAAACTATATAAACAATTTAAAGCATGTTATAATCAACAGATAGATCAGTAGAATAGAATAGATAACCTTGAAATAAATTCAGACATATACCTGAAAGTGTTTTGGTAAATAAGACATCATATAAGGAAAACATCTCCATTTTATACTCAAGAGAATTGTATAGCTTATACAATTGTATAGCTTATGTAACATTCTCCAGCGAGCCATACCTCATAAATCCATACAAGTATATGTCTGTTTACAGTAAGCAATTCTAAACCAAGAACATCTTCCTTAAAGTATTTCATAGATAAGAATTCTCCCTTCCAGCAAATATTAGTCTGTTGACCTGGAGGTCAAGTTATCATGTTTTCAAGGACATTAGACCAGGTCGCCTGCATTCTTCCTCCCACCCCCCAGGATCATCTCCCTGGTAATAAGCGGGATCTCAGGCCAGCTGCTTTAACACCTTCTTCCCCAACACAACTTCTATAATAAAACTTTTTTGAAAGAGAGAGAATTAAAGGGAAAAAGGAAAAGGACACTCAAGTCACAGTTTTTACTATGAATCAAAGGAAAGCAAGACCAGTATCAGTGATAACAGTTAATGGTTCATTACAACAATCCAGGAAATAAGTGATGCAGACCTAAACAATGAAGTGGCAAAAAGATGGAGAAAGAGAGTGAGATTTAACAAATGTTATGGCATTTCAGTTGACTAATTGTGGTAATCTATGGAAGTCAGGTTAGGGAGTGGAGGCAGTAAATCATGCTTTCCAACTGGAGACTTAGGCAGGTGTATGGATGATGTGACTATCTGCAAGGATAGAACAGAGGAGCGGTTTTAGGAAGGGTGAAGGTTCTTTAATAGAAGATAAGAGAACAGTGTTCATCAAATATGGTGTTTTCTTCTGAGTATTCAACTGCTTGGTAAAATAAATATTCAAAAGATTATTTATTAAGAATGGTATCAGAATAAGACACTTAGGTGACCCTTGACGATGTTTCATTCAGGTTACAGATAAAGAAGCCAAAGGGGCCAATTGAATTCCCACCAAGATATGATAGAAATCCTCCCCTCCAAGGACTGTAGCACTTGTATCTCCAAGATTAAAAGTTTCTTACTCTTGGAATTTTTACTCCTAATTTCTCCATTTCCATCTTTCTTCTAATAATATTATCTTCTGTTAAGTATGTTAATCAATCAGTTCATTTTCAGATTACTCAGCTGCAAGTTGATTAAACTTGCAACTTCTTTTTTTTTCCCTACAATCTTCTGAACAACACTTCTATCATATTGTCTCAGGTTCTTGACTTCTTGTGGCTCATCCTTTCAATTTTAGTTCTTACTGGCCAATTCTTTTATTATAGATTTAAGTTGAAGTTTCAGAAGCTCCTCATTAACTACAGTAATCTGTTTTTATTTAACCCCAGTAAAGCTGGTGCTAATTAGCTTCACATGAGTTCAAAAGATGATCAGCCTTCAGAATTTAGTCTGATGCAGAAACTGTTGTCATGGCAATGCCCCATCCAATGTTTCTCTCTGTAGGTAGATATTCTTTCATTCAGGCAGCCTCCTTCTTAGTATCTGCTAACATGCTTTGATATGCATGATGGTGTTTTGTTTTTTTGTTCTCATTTTTGCTTTTGTAGCTGGAAGAGCAAGAATTTAACGTTGGGGATAAGGGTAGAGGAAAGAGCCAGAGAAGGTAAAGTAGTTTATTTCCTGTGGATTCACTCACTTGCCCTATAAACGAGAATAAAGTCTGTACTGTTAGCAGATAGAGGACCAGAAATTGAAGGAAAAGTTCTGGAAGAGATGTTGTGAGTGTCCCAGCATATTCAGAGATGCTGGAATCAGTGACCAAGTTTGATCAGAGAGATGGTTTTTCAACTGTGACGTGGACCCAGAAACTCTGGCACCCTGAAGGTTAGAGGTCAGCGAAAAGCTGCATTTGTGTTTCTAGGTCCACACATTGAATGGTTAGGAGGAGAAGGACAGCTGCATTAAGATGATTCTCAGACTAGTGGAACCACATGATGAAGAAGGACAAACAGTGGATGGGGACTGTTGCTGCCACACTGGTTGGGGTCCAAATGAAACTTGCATGGTCTTTCACAGAAACAATTGAGGGACACCTAAAAGAAGAGACATTCCTGGTAGTAAGACTGATGGAAATCCAACTATCAAACTGGTGATTCAAAGCATATGGCCTTATATATTCAATAGTGGTCTGGTGAGATCCAGGGAATTAAGAATGCAAAAATTTATAGAGAAGGAATTCCATATTAAGTTTTAAGGAATGGTAAAAATAAATACTTATAAATCCTTTGAAACTATTAACTGATGACATGTGGACAAACTCTGGGATATAACTGAAAATTTTATTTAAATGATTCCTTTTCTCCGCCTTTATTGTTTTTAGGCAATTTAGCTCTTTGAGGTTAGTTGAGTTTCAAAATTGACTCAACAGGGCTTCCCTGGTGGCGCAGTGGTTGAGAGTCCACCTGCCAATTCAGGGGACATGGGTTCGTGCCCCAGTCCGGGAAGATCCCACATGCCGCGGAGCGGCTGGGCCCGTGAGCCATGCCTGCTGAGCCTGCGCGTCTGGAGCCTGTGCTCCGCAACGGGAGAGGCCACAACAGTGAGAGGCCCGCGTACCGCAAAAAAAAAAAAAAAAAAAAAAGAAAGAGCAGGAAACTGTTCAGGGAGGGGGAAGAACTGGTGCAGTGACCCCATGCAAGATGGCCAAGCACAGCATTGCAGAGAATGCAAAAGAGTTTGTCAACGCACTGAGGCTGGAGACAGAGGCAAGGTCCCCATCATCCAAAACTGTTTAAGCCACATTAAGACTTTTTTACTTTATCTTAAAAGCAACTGGAATTCATACCCTTAAACAGAAGGGTAACGTGATGTGTGGTTTCAAAAGTGTATGTTGGAATCACTTGGAGGACTTTTTAAATGGATTGCCGGGCCTCACCCTAGAGTTTCTGCTTCCATATGTCAAGATTTGGGTGGGGGAATTTGCATTTCTAACAAGATCCCAGGAGATGCTGATGCTGAGGCAGTCTTGGGAACACACTTTGAGAATCACTGGTCTACTACAGTGTGAATGAACCGAAAGGATCAAAAGTGAGTGCCAGGTGGACCACTTAAAAAGCAATGTTAGTAGTCCATACAAGAGATGATACACATTTTAACCCAGGGAAATGGGGAGAAGTCAACTAATCTAAGAAATATTGAGGAGGCAAAACCGGCAGGTCTCGTGCTGGGTTGGGTGTGGATTTGAAGGAAAGGGAAATGTCAAGGCTCCTTCAATGGGTTAATTGCTCTACTTTGTCATCGAAAAGAAAGAAACTCTCAGAGTCAGGAACATATAGTAATATTTTGGCCCAAAAATGAGAGGTTTCTTTTTTTAAAGGCATCCTTGACCTTCATTACCTGGCTGCTATGGTCCAACACCTGACAATAATCATAGAAAGCACTATGAAATTATGAAAGACTGACTCAAGGGAATCCAGAAAGCATGTTCTGGGAAAATGACAGAAACTACCCCCATCCTGTCTGGGGTGTTCCTGTGTTTAGGTGGCACATGGGCCACGTTACACTTGGGCTCAGTGTCAGATCTGATTGTTCTAGCTACAGCCAGAGCTGGTAAATAGAGCTTCTAAAGTGAATTGAGACAGTGATTAAGAACTAGTGATTATGAGTAAAGAGAAGAGAGCAGATAAAAGATCAGACTAAAAAAGGTTAATCCCTGAATTGAAAAGAAAATTTCAGAGACTGAATGTAGAAACTATCCAAGATAAAGAAGTGTGCAGGGCAGGAGACGTGGCAGTTGGCAACTTGCAGACCAAAGGAAACAAATGTCTGAGACAAAAGTGAAAGCAGAAAAAAAAAAAAAAAAGAGGTTTTTGAGCATTTAGAGGTAATAACCCTAAAGATGAAACCACTGTATTAATAAGTCAGGAAATTGTCAGTTATGCCAGAATGTATTCTGAGGAATATTCAGGAAAAGCACTGCTGACCAAAGCTGGTATATTTTGGTGGCAGCTTCTCTGGTGTTTGGAGGAAGTAAAACAGAGGCTTTTGCCTGGAAATACCAGAGATTGCATCCAAAGGTCTTTGAGAAATGTTCACAAACACAAATTTGATAGCATTCTAGAGATCAACCAGTGTCTTCTTGCCAAAAAGTAAATGGCATTTCTCCCAAAGGCACGAGGCATTTGGCTCAGGAGCTAATGGGGAGAATTGTGGGAACTCAGAGCAGGAATGCCCACAAGAAAGGTTTAGTGGAATGTGAGGTGTCAAGGGAGTCTTTGAAAGTAAAGCCATGAATATATTAAGTCTTACAGTGCTTTGAGACAGAATATAATTCGGTGTACAGTGTAGAAAGTAGAAGGCTTATATTTTTATTCTTGTAAAGGATTTTAGCATAAAAGTTGTAGGAAAGAGTAGAAGGAAAACAAAACAATACCAACCTCCCCCAATTTTTTTAAAGGGGCAATTTAAATTACGAACATCAATGGAGTATTCAGAAGACTTTTGCAGAATTCCAGATACTAATGTCATGACGCTAAACACCATAATGATTATATGGGGAAAAAGTGTTCTCTGAGCTGGCCTAAACAGATTACTAACTGTTAAGTTAGACACCACCAAATAGCTAAACTCTAGGTGCAGTCTATGGCTTAATGTAAAGTGAAGAGATTTGTTTGCTGTTTTTAGAATTTATATATAGGTTTTTTAAATCCAGATAATTTTTTGAAAGATTTAAGTTACATACTTAACCTACTGCAGGGAAAAAAAAAAAGGAGAGATAATCAATTGGGTTTTTGTTTTTTCATTTTGGGGTTTTTTTTTGGCTTGATTAGGGTTTTGTTGTTTGTTTTTGTTGTTTGTTTGGATTTGTTTGTTTCAAGCAATAAAACCAATTATAACTAATGTAAACAAAAAGGAAATCATTGCAAGTTTATGGAGTAGCTAGCTCTTAGAACTGAAGGAATATCTGAAGAACCAGGCATAGGAAGGCAGCATCACGGGGAGCTCCTTGGACCCAGATAGCAGAGTTTATATAATTGTTTTCTCAGGGGACCCCACTGTGGTTAATCAGCTCCAATATATTTTCCCTCCTGGCCCTTACACTCAAGATTTAAACACCCAGAGAGAGAGAGAGAGAGTTTGAATGATCTGGCTCCCCTGCTCAACACTGGTTAAGAAAAAGGGAGATATTGTCCTCTGCAGTCCCAAAGATTGCACACAGGAGAGGAGAGGTATCTCGATAGGAAATTCGGGCACTATTTTCAGAAGACGGCAGAGCAACTGCCAGGCAGTAAACACTAGCAAATATCTGCTACAGAATCCTCTAAGTATAATGTGCTTGTAGAGCAACGTTTTGTGAAAAGACTCATACCGTGACTTATTGAAAGACCTGCTTATATTCATTATACTTTGTTTTCTTACGTATTTTATCCAGACATTATTAATGAGTTATGTTTTGTACTTAGAGGAGACTGTAGGCGTGTGTGTGGTTAGAAATGGTAATAATTTGCATAAAATCAGAATCTATTAGTCCAAAAGACTTTCAGCTATGATGAGAGCTCTGATTCTTGACTGTTTAACAAGAAATAGTAACATAATAGCAAACACCTAGTGCTTTCTATTGTCCAGGCACTGTAGGAAGCACTTTCAAATTTTATTTTGTTTAACAGGAAAGAAGTCACAATGTGACTATATATGGCAACCCTTCTGCTTTTTTAAACCATTTCTAATTTTAATCCACCTATTAATTTGTCAGTGATTCATTTCAGGTCTTTGGGGTTGATTTGAGTTGATCTCAAGATCCCCAAGTAGATCCAAAGTTCTGTTCAAAGCGTTTCTGATTTTTATGCTTTTTTAACTGAGGATTAAAAAGTCTTGCTTTATCAGGAGTGGTTTGATTATGAACCTGGACAACATATAGAGAGTAAGTGTACCACACAGTGATTGACAGTTAGAGTTTCCATCTTTTCCAGACATATGCCTGTTTCTTTCCATTTAAAATAAGGATTCAAAACACACACACACACACACACACACACACACACACACATCTAGAATTACCACACCTTGAAGAAGCCTTCTGTTCTTCTTGGTTTCACATTTCTCTACATAATACCTTGAAGTATACTTATGGTTTGAGAATCACACCTGAACCGTTTCTATTCCAGGCTCCTCCATTCTTTAACACTTAGAGCATTCTTAAAGTACGACTGAAGGTCTCTTAATGGAAAACACAATTATACACATTCAAATTCTTACAAATCTTTTACTAAGACTCTTATTTTTAATGCTAAAGTCTTTAAATTATATTCCTTCATATTACTTGAAACTATTAAAAAATGATGTCAAAAACTTTAATTATCCTGTTTATGATTTGCTTTATGCTATACATTTATTGCTGTCTCTCTTGAGAGCTATAGTGACACAGCTGTGGGTCCTTCAAAAATAGGTTGTATAATAATTCAAGACATGTTGGGTATCCAACTGAATTTTAGTAATGAGGAGTAGGTGAAAAAGTTCCTGTCAAGGGGATGTCAATTTGGGTCCAGGAGACAAACTTTTCTGACAGTTTCTGTACAAAGCAGGGGTTACTGAGTAACTGCCCCTCTTGTTTAGTAATTGACCCCGACAGCAGTGGAAAGTTGAAGGGGGAAGCTGTGCAGAGAGTTAACAAGAAGAACCTCAAGAAACTCAAAATGTCCAGGAAGCAGGAGAACTGAGAGGGACACAGTGGAAAGAATGTTGTTTCTGCCTAGCAACCAATTCTTCCCGTTTGGCCAAAAAAGTGTTGTGGGATTAAAACGTACAATATGACAACTTTGAGTTGCTACAAAGAGAATTCAAAACTAGGAGATTTTGCTCATCTACTGGTAGGAATACCTGTAAGTCAATTTAAAGGTAGTTATTCTGTAGAAGGATATGTGTTAAAATACACCAAGAAAGCAGCTAAGTATAATTTCATTCATTCGCACTTGGTTCACTTTTGTTTATCTAGTTACCAAGCATTTTACCTTGGGCATAGTTGGTACTCAGCAATCCACCCATTCGTTCATACAACATACACAGCATCTATTAAGCATCTCCTGTAACCTGGTGATGAGGACACAGCAGTGAGAAACAAAGCCCCTCATGGAGTTTACATACTGTTATCATTAAGATGATTGTATCCTCTGGCTGCAACCAGGGGAATCAATGATTATAAAAATGTAGTCCTCGGGCTTCCCTGGTGGCGCAGTGGTTGAGAGTCCGCCTGCCGATGCAGGGGACACGGGTTCGTGCCCCGGTCTGGGAAGATCCCACATGCCGCGGGGCAGCTGGGCCCGTGAGCCATGGCCGCTGAACCTGCGCGTCCGGAGCCTGTGCTCCGCAACGGGAGAGGCCACAACAGTGCGAGGCTCGCGTACCGCAAAGAAAAAAAAAAATGTAGTCCTCAAGTGCCCAGACTCTGGGGCCAGAGCCTGAGTTTAAAAGTGTATTCTGCCACTTACTATATCACCTTGGGCAAGTTTCTTAACCATTTTGGGCTTCAGTTTCTTCATGATTAAGATAGGAATATAATGAGTTAATATGTATGCTTACGCAGACACACACACCACACATATGTATATACATTAACACACACACATATGTATATATATATGTTCATGTAAGTCCTCAGATTAATGCTTGGCGCTAATGAGCACCAGATAAGTGTCAGATACTGTTCTTGTTTTGGGAAATGGATCTGAATTTAACTCCTGGGTAAATAGTCCTCACTCATATAAAGGGCAGAGACTAGAGAAATCAAGACAATAAAACCTGAGGTGCCAAATGCACCTCAATGGATTATTGATGTTTGTATTATTTGTTCAAAAAAGGTTGTAGAAGGCAAGAAAGAGCATAACTCAATGGATAAGCTAGTTAGGGTAAGCTAGTTACTTATATCTCTGGCCCTCAACTTCTTCATTCTGCAGAGAAGAGGTGATAAAAGACCTCCTTGATAGGGGTTCTGTGAGGATCAAAGGAAATGAAGTATGCAAAGTGCTTGGCACAAAGCCTAGCTGAGAGTGAGCATTTAGGAAACGGGTACTGTTAAAGTTACAACTTGATTTTATTGCACTGACATCCTATATTTAGTTTTTGCTAAGACTGGAAAGGAAAATGCAGTTGATTTTGTGATTAAGTGTATTTTAGGATGTATCACCTGTTTATCTCAAAATGTATTTATGATTAACTCTTCATCCCTACCTCTACCTACCCCTCTATCTTTCCTTTTCTGTTTCACAGGAAAAATTATGACCTCGGCATCCAAAGGAATTCTCCGCCCATTTTTAATCGTCTGCATTATCCTGGGCTGCTTCATGGCATGTCTGCTCGTTTACATCAAGCCCACCAACAGCTGGATCTTCAATCCGATGGAGTCAGCCAGCACTGTGCTGAAAATGAAAAATTTCTTCTCCACCAAAACTGATTATTTTAACGAAACTACGATTCTGATTTGGGTGTGGCCATTTGGGCAGACCTTTGACCTTACGTCTTGCCAAGCAATGTTCAACATCCAAGGATGCCATCTCACGACGGACCGGTCCCTGTACAACAAATCGCATGCGGTTCTGATCCATCACCGAGACATCAGTTGGGATCTGACTAATTTACCTCAGCAGGCGAGACCACCCTTCCAGAAATGGATTTGGATGAATTTGGAATCACCAACTCACACACCCCAGAAGAGCGGCATTGAGCACCTGTTCAACCTGACTCTGACTTATCGCCGCGACTCAGATATCCAAGTGCCTTATGGCTTCTTGACGGTGAGCACAAACCCCTTCGTGTTTGAAGTGCCAAGCAAAGAGAAGTTAGTGTGCTGGGTTGTAAGTAACTGGAACCCTGAGCATGCCAGGGTCAAGTATTACAATGAGCTAAGCAAAAGCATTGAAATCCATACCTATGGGCAAGCATTTGGAGAGTATGTGAATGATAAAAATTTGATTCCTACCATATCTACTTGCAAATTTTATCTTTCCTTTGAAAACTCAATCCACAAAGATTACATCACAGAAAAGCTCTACAATGCTTTTCTGGCTGGCTCTGTGCCTGTTGTTTTGGGGCCATCTAGGGAAAACTATGAGAATTATATTCCAGCAGATTCATTCATTCATGTGGAAGATTATAACTCTCCCAGTGAGCTAGCAAAGTATCTGAAGGAAGTAGATAAAAACAATAAATTATACCTTAGTTACTTTAACTGGAGGAAAGATTTCACAGTAAATCTTCCACGATTTTGGGAATCACATGCATGCTTGGCTTGTGACCATGTGAAAAGACATCAAGAATATAAATCCGTTGGTAATTTAGAGAAATGGTTTTGGAATTAAAGTTTTCCATCATTTGCACACTTGGCAAATTATTTTGATGAGATATTATTGAGGTTTTGAAGATGAGAAGAGACATCATTCAGCTTTTGTGTCATAATTTATTTGTATCACTCTCTCTCGGGTGACATATATATTTTGATGGAGATTTTTGAGAGCGCAGCCTCAGCAATCACTCCACTTGTTTTAAATTATCTTATATATACCTAATTATGTGCACTGAAAAATAATTTATTCTTCTCTATCATTTGTAAACATTATTTTTTTCAGATTTTTGTAGTTGTCTGTAATGTAACTTTGTGATTCGATTGTTGTTCCTACACTGATCAGTTGTTTAATCCATTTGGTAAATGAAGATGCACATCTTCAAATATGAAATATTTTCATCAAATATTATCATCTCTAGTTCCAAGTTGGCATAATGTAACAAAGGAAAAGCATTTGTAATTGAATTCTAACTTCTTTGACTTCGAAGTTGAACAGTGTATAACTGTCTTTATTTGATCTATTTTTTACCTGTTTACCACATCTGTGAATGCCACATTTGTGAATTATTCACTTAGTGAATAAGCCAGGTAGTGGAGCAGAACTATTCTATTTGGGAAGCTATTAGGCTTTCCATTTATTTTCATTAAATTGACTTGCACATGCAGCCACTTGTTCTCATGATCTTAAGTTAAATTATTATGTATTTTTAAATATCCAATTTGTTGGGATTTTTAGTACCTGGGAAATAATCCTAGTAACACTTAAGAAAATCTAAGATAGTTTTCTTCCTGATCTTAACACTCCTTTTTATAATGAAACAAATAATCTTATCAAGTGACAAGGGAAAATGTTATGTATAGATACAAGTCATATTTATAATTGGTACGTTTATGCATCAATATATATAATTTTTAATAACATATCAATTTAAAATATTTTTTCCAAAGGTCCAATGTCTAAAACTATTCCGTTTCATCATATGGACATAATACGTGAGATGTTTGTCCTATCATTTAAAAGAACCTAAATAAAATTATTATCAAGGTGTTAAGTATAAGATGTTAAACATAATAAAATGGCGATCTGTAGGGAACACAGAGTGATATCTCAATGCATATTTGTTGAATTAATAAATGAATGACATTGAAAGTCATCAGAAAATTTTTGTTTGTTCCAAAAAAGTGACAGTTCTAGCCTAGAGGTACTAACTGGAGATGATGTTTTATATTCCATTTTTGTAATTATTCATATGTGGCACATGTGACCATGGCCCTCAGGGTTTTACAGAACCAAAATAAACTTTCATTATACTATGTTTTTGGAGAATTCACCCCTGAACTTGCAGTTGCTGTACAGTGTTTCCCCTCCATAATATTAAGGGCTGGATATAAGCAGAGAACAGTGGGTGAGAAAAGATGGGAAGATAAGGATTCTTCAAAGAAAGCATTTACCAAAAGAATCTTTAATGACTTTATTCTAAACCCATCAAAAGTGTTAGAACGTTCTGATGACATCCATTTGTGTCTACTTGTGACTTAGTCTAATAATCCTCTACATGTTAACATCAGTAGAACTCAACTCCACAATTTTCTACATCAAATGGAAGTTAGAGAGAGAGGCAAATTTAAATTCAGAAAGCAGGAGCTATGTCCAACAATCCAGACTGCCTTGTGAGGGAATGAGCTCTTGGGACCACTAGAAGGATTTGAGCAGAGGAAGATTCCTACATTGGATGAAGGATTGTTTGACCTTCAGGTTCACTCCTTTACCCATGATTGAACAGGCTCCCTGTGTCAGGCAATGCCCTAACCAGAGATAAAGATGAACAGACCTGTTTCTGAGCCACATACTTTGTTTACTCATTTGACCTAATGGAAGATTACCTCCATATTATCTCTTCTAACCACACTGCATCCAGAAATGATGTCTGTGTAGATGCCCTCCTAGATAAGGAGAGATCTCCACCACATTTATTTCATGATGTTCAAATAGTCAAATTCATACATTTATGTTTACTTTATTGTCTTTTCGGCCAACAAAAATTATAGGGATCTAAAGAGGATGCATTACCAACCAATTTAGAAATACCTGCTTTCTTCAGAAGCAGAAAAGCATTCAGTAGAAAGCCTTTGCTGTGGTGGGTGCTCATGATTTCAAAGAACCGAGAAACCTGAGGGCATTGCCTTTATTGTCAACTATGAATTTGGTCTCTTTCTCAGTGTGAGACTATAATTATATGCTGATAAGATGACTGAAGCTAAGGCAATAATACTGAGTGACTAACTAGCACATCTGTATATTAAAAACCCATTACCAAGTCCCAGAAGAATAAGTTTTCTCAATATGAAGTACCAAAAATGAATGAGTCAGCTTCAATTCTGGGTCCATTGATCAGTGAGTTTTAGGGCTGGAAGAAATTATAGCAATGTTTACAAACCAATCTCTTCATTCTACTTATGAAACAACTAGATTCAGAGATAATATTTAAGACATATGTTCACACACACACACACATACACACACACGGGCACACACACTCATACACCCCACACCTATATTGACATAGCCAAGATTAGAATTAAAGGGTACTATCTCTCTTGACCCTGTTTTCTTCTTCATTGTATTCTCACCTTATCATTGAAGTACATCTCAATTCTAAAAATGTGAATGCCTTATTGGTGTTATTAGGGCCTGTAGAATGTTACACTCTCTATGGAAGCACTTTGACTTTTGAAAAAGTATACATAAGGTAAATAAAACATGAAACTTGTTAGCATTCTTTCTGGTTTAAATATTTTAGTTGAGCTTTAGTAGAAGGAAATGGGCTTTCACTACATTTGAAGTGAAATGCAACCCTCAAGATGGTCCTGTTTCTCTGCCACTTCTTTAATAAATCCTGTGGATTGCAATTTTTTAAGGATATCACGTGGTGAAAGATAAATATTTGACAAGATTGGCTTGCTGCTGGTTACAAAAACAAACACATTTTGCCAGGAGGTAGGTTGTGAATATAAAAAAAGAACAGACCACTTAAAAAGTTTTATTTAAAAATATCAAAAATCTGAGGGCTTCCCTAGTGGCGCAGTGGTTGAGAGTCCGCCTGCCAATGCAGGGGACACGGGTTCGTGCCCCAGTCCGGGAAGATCCCACATGCCGCGGAGCGGCTGGGACCGTGAGCCATGGCCGCTGGGCCTGCGCGTCCAGGGCCTGTGCTCCGCGGCGGGAGGGGCCACAGCAGTGAGAGGCCCGCATACCGCAAAAAAAAAATATATCAAAAATCTTTTACTTTCGATGGTCTGAATATTTAAATGTTATTTATTGCAGGCCTTACTAGTAAGAATATATAAATATAATTATTATAGGCCTTATTAATAAGAACATATACTAAATTCTCCAAATCTAGCAGTATGTCATGTCTGAAAAAGAAAGACATGATAGTCATAGTATATGACAGCCATAAATATGACAATATGAAGTAGAAACTGAAAAAGTTATCTAAATAGGAATCCACTATCATCTTCAAAATTGTATATTTACTATACAAATTCTGATAATCCCAGAATGTGCAGAAATATCTTCTGTTGGGAGGGCTTAGAAAGCTCAGAGTATCTGAGGTATAAATTGACCAACTATTTAGAAATTATTTGCTGAGCCTTTATATTCTTGCCTCCAGTTGGAGGTTAAATATGGAAAGAATAGGAAACTATACTATTGAGATCTTTTTGCCTGCCAATTTTCAGACTAGAGTCCATTGAGTTTTAAAGGCAATCACCCAGAAAATGTCTCTGCATGAATTAATGTTACCAAAACAAGGTTTAGATCCTTACATTATGACTTTGTGCTTAATCATATCTTTGAGTGCCCTTAAACTCTATCTCATTGAAGGGAACTTCTTAATAAATTAATTGTAATCAAGCTGTTAAACAAAATAAATTTTAGAATCTAAAAGATAAATCCAGTGCCTAACCCAGAGGAGGATCTCAACAAATTCTTGTTGAATGAATAAACAGATTGCATTAGAGATCATGCAAAATATTTTGTAAAGTGTGATAACAGTTCCAGCTTCTTGGTACCCGTTAGACATGATGTATTTGTTTCATTGGTCAGTTTGCTGCCTGGATGAAAAGGAAGGCATTTTATGTCTTTCCAGGCTTACTGCATTCTAAGACCCCAAAGAAGTAACATTTCTAGAAAGATTAAAAAGAATTTGCAACATGTTAACAGTCTATTCAAATATTAACATACCAACTGTTTCTAATAGAAAAGAAACAAGTAGTATTTAAGAAGAATATAAAGTGCAAGCACAGTAGGGGGCACATATTTATTACCAAATTATGCATGGGGAGAAATATCTTTTCTTTCCTCCCGAACTAACACTTCTTTGTATTGCAAACATCAGTCAATTAAGATGGTATTTTTTTTCTGGACATCTCTCATCTGGAGATTTTGTAGCATTTTGCAAATGGATAAGCTCCACTACTAGCAAAAGTGTTCTTCCTCTTAGTAATTCATATTGAATGCATCCATATCCGTAAGCATTATATAGAGCAGTTTACAACATAAATGAGAGATAGCCTGCTAAACCAGAAATATGAGTAATGCTAGGCTGGGTTATTTATTCAAAAAGCTGTAATTTTGAGAAAGCCACTTAACCTCTCTGGACCTTGTTTTTTGTATGTTCCTTTTAGCACTGTTACTCTCTCATCTAAGATCTAAATTGATATATGCGCGTATTTGCAAATGCACTTCCAATGACCATCACAAAATAATATTTTGGAGGTAAATATTCCAACAGATTTCCCTCTTATTTCTCTGAATAGACAAGTAAAGTATAAAACTGATTATTAATCTAATATTTGGAAAGAACCTAATCCAGTGAATATAGCAAATGCTCAATTGACTAACCCTCCTCCTTTAACTCCTTCTGCCCCTTAGTTCTCTACCTACTTCCTTTGCAATCCATGTTCTCACCTACGCACTGAGATCTTAATTGCCTGCAGAAAAACAAGCATATATTGAGCATTATTTTAAAATGTTTTAAATTTTTCTACACCATCCACTTTCCTATTACAATTATCTGAAAATTTTTATTTATGCAAACATTTCAGGGAGGTAGTGGAGGCACATAGTCAATCCCCAGATGATAGTAAAATGGGGAATCTAATTAGAGTAAGCCAGATTGAACACATCTGGACAATTCAGTTACTTTTTAAACTCACAGCTAATATATATTTATTCATTTGATTTAAATTAAAAATATTTTTAAGAAGAATTTAAAAAGAACCCCTCCAACATCAGCTGCCTTTTGTCAATGTTAGTGGAAAGCCTGGTTCCTGGGTCACCTGACCTCGAATCACCAGAGGTGTTCATGAACAATACTGATTCCTGAGCCCGGCTCATGCAGTTGGAATCTCTTCACATAAGTCCAAAAAAACGTGCTTTTAATGCATGTCCTAAGTTATTCTGTTTCATGCCATAGTTTGTGAACCATCCTAAGCCAATGATTCTCAAACACACGCCTTTGGAACTTGCTGGGTCAGGTACAGAAGAATCATTTGAAAAAGTGTTAATAATACACAGCTTCTGATTCTCTGGATCGGAGATGGGAGCTGGAATCTGTATTTTTAAAATCTCCCCAGATAGTTCTGTTGTGCTGTTAGTTTTGAGGTCTGAGTCTTAGCCACCTGTTAAATGGGAAGTGTTCTATCGCTCAGTTGAAACGAGCTATCACCTTTCTTGAGTTAACCTGGAATCTTTCAAATATGTCAGTAAAGTATTCATTCCCCTACTTCAAGGTCCAAAACAATGTCTATGCCTAATTATTTCATGCAAAGGCTCCACAGCTGATACTAACATGGGGCCACCTCTGGGAACCACCAGTCTACACAAAAGACATGAACAATTCTTGGCCTGGAGGAATTAGTAGGACAAGAAAAGGTTATATACCTTGAAAAAAATGCCTCTCATTCTCTTTCTGGTTTTCTAACTTCATGTTTATATTTTGCAATGGAAGGACTAGACTATCCAATTACTAAAATCCTTTACAGCCATAAAATCCTAAGCTTCTGTGATCTGCTTATCTGCTGTATGTGTTTAAGAAAACTCTTTCCCAGATTCCAAAGTCCTTGCTTGATGGGTTGAAAAGTAATTTGCAGTCGGGCTATACCAGCAAGCTGTAGCATGTGGATTTTTTTAAATTGAAGTATAGCAAATTGATTTACAATATTATATTATGTGTACAACATAGTGGTTCAATATTTTTATGGACTGTACTCCACTTAAAGTTATTACAAAATAATGGCTATATTTCCCTGTGATGTACAAGAAGCAACAAGGTTATAGCGTACAGCACATGGATTTTTGATGACCACAGATTTAGAGTTGAATCCCAGCTCTGCCCATTCACTGTGTGCAAATTATGTGACTTCTCTTAGCCTCAGATTTTGCATATGGGGGTAACATGCATGTGGAGGTAACATGGAGGTAACATATTCATGATGTGTTTTTTGTGAGGACAAATATAATGACGTTTAAGTGACTAGACAATGTGTCCAATTAGTATGGTTTACTATAATGAAAGATCATTGTGAGGAATCCAAAATTATTTCCACAATTTCAGTTCTGAGGCTCTGAAAGCGTTAAGCAGTTTATAAAAATCACTGCAAATTTAAATAAGCCAAAGGAACAATCTTCAGGAGAGGAGAAACAAATATAGTGTGGAAGTGTACATTCACGTCTTCTGTAATCACTAAGTAACGCAAGGGGTGTGGGGAGCTGACAGTCGTCGTGCATAGGCATTATTTGCATTACTAAACACATACATCATTTCTTAAAATCATGGAACCCAAAGCAGACCTAATTTTACCTCCATGTTATGAGAAATCAGTAAATTAATAGTCAATTTAGCATATTATCAGTTGGTATAGCTCAAGTCACAGACGGAATAGCAGGAAGATTCTCAGAAATCATTTTCTGGGAAGGAAAGAGGCCTAGAAATAAATATTCAGCAACTTGACTTAATCCCTCATTTCAACTGTCTAGTAGTTTAGCCACAGAACTAGTTAATGATAAAAGTTAGGAAACAGAATCAAGTCTCTACTTTTTGTAAAGTTTAAAAAGAATGCTAAAATTTACTTTAAAAATGTTAGAGTATACATTCAATGAGCTGGGATGTATTTGTTTACTGGTGCAGAAATAAAATAATTCTTAGCCAGACTGCGATTGACTACTCTGATTACTAATTGCATAATAAAAAGAGTTTTGACATGAATATTCTCAACCGTTCATGTGCACAGTTTCTAAGTTGTACTGTAATAAAACAAAAAAGTAGACTTAAGGACAACTTTTGTTTTCAGTGTGTAAGAAAGGAATGATATTCAAAATAGTATTTTTAAGTAGTTCCTAATTGTGTTGCTTTAAAAAATTTTAGAAACATTTATTTTAGATACAACCTTAGAAAACTTCAAAAACTGAATTAAGTCATTTTTCTGAGTTCTCTGGCAACCAAACTGTTGAATTAACTATATATGGAAACTGTGTTAAATTAGAGCTTGCTGGAATTTCATTGTGAAAAATGTGAGTTTTATCAGAAAAATTTTAAGAGCGATTTCTACAGAGAGGTGTGTTAACTGTTGTGGCTTTCTACACACGACTGCATTCCATTTTGATTAATGAGAGTGAAGGAGAGAGAAAAGGGGCTCAGCAGAAAGAGGACCCAGACTGAATTAACAGCCCAGTACTACTCATTATGCAAGACATATGTGCCAGAGTTACAACGTGCATCCTCTGACCTCAGAGGGCCTTATTAGCCACCTCGGTCCCTCGGATGAGACAATCCTGAAGAGGCCATCTTCATCCGAGGCAAGATTGCCAGAAGAGAGCTCACTATCATGTTGGGTAGGACGCGTGTCTCTAGGGACTGTAATGAGCTCAGGCCTTTCACATACTGATTTTCAAAAGCCCTCGAGCAAATCGAGAATATCTGGTTGCCTGTGTAAAACTGGGAGCAGTGCACTTTTTAGATAACAGGTGACCTATCTCAAATATTTTATATATTATTTTAAAATAATGAATCAAAAGACAAAGACTTGTGACCAGGAGTTTACTTAAAAGGAAAACAAAACAAAATAAAAAATCCCTTTTAGCTTGTAGATGCTCTACACTCAAATCAATGAAGGCTCTTGCCCTGGAAGATTAACAGCTTATGTGGCAGTGGAAATAGGAATAGGAAAAAAAAAAAAAGCTGTGAAAATAGCATCACGCTTTTTTGCTCTTAAAATAAAAATTTAAATCTCTAGAGCTATCAGTATGATGGCAACCTTCACAAACAATATAGCTATTCATGTGCCTTTTTTTCCCCTCTTTTACCTTTTTCTCTCTTTTTATTTAAGTTTGGGTTTGGTAAGAGTCAGGGTTAGCGGAGTAATTGTGACAATGTAAAAAACAACATTTCCATAAATCCTGTGTCAGATGAAGATAAGAAGTAATGTTTGCTGGAGGAAATGCAACTGGTCAAAATTATTTGAATGAAATTACTGAGATTTATCATCTTCATTGGAATACTGTGGTCTATTCTAAATCCAAAACCACATGTGTGCATAATAGATGTTTTTTAAAGGGAAAAGGTAAAGAGCTAACAAGTCTGCAGGTAGATTCAAGTTCACAAAGCTGCAGAAAGCAGAAAAATGGTAGATTCAAGTTCACAAAGCTGCAGAAAGGAGAAAAATGGCGACAAGAAACAAGGAAAGGAGCAGTAAATTAAGGATCAGAATTCAAGTTCTAGCTTACATAACCTATTGTATAATTCACTAGCTTTTCTGGGCCATAGATTTCTCATCTGTCAACAGAGTGCAGTGAACTTTACATTATCACCAGCTGAGAAACTCTTACTAATTTTGATTTGTTGATTAGACAGCCTGGTTTAATTAGCCTGGCACAGGGCATGAGCTGTCATATATTCGTCTAGAATTTTTCTTCTTTTCTTCCTGCTCCCTTCCATGTGGTCATGTGGATGCTCTGTGAGCCATAAGAAGGAGGGAAAATAGGTTGACAGGCAATTTCTTTAGGAGCTCTAACTAAAGCTTTGCTAATGAAGAAAGCTGCAAGGGAGGTTTACAGCCGAAGAGTAGGGATGCCATATGCTTCCTCTTATCTCATTTCCTCAAGAACACACATATAGACTCACCCATGCCTATCCTTTTTTTTTATGTAGTTCAAGTGTAACTTTGAATAAAACAACATCCACTCAAGTAAGGAAGGTCAAAACTATCATGCTGAAAAAAATTGTGCCAATTCTAGCCAATGTGTGATTTGTAAGGGTCAGTAATCCATAAACTATTTGGATGGTAATTGTATGTTTTATTTGTGTAATGTGATTTTACACTGTTGTATTGTCATATTTAAACAGACTCAAAAACACCCTGAAACCTAAATGCCAAATGTACAGTTTATAGGTTCGTTATTTCTGATACGGATACTTGCATTGTGCTAATAGTTGTTTAATGCTCTTAACTTTCTGTATGTGTATTATTGCCATGCAGACCTGATAGGGTTGTCGTAAGCACACTAATTAGTCATCTGAATTTTTATAGATAAAACCACACATTGATCAGAAATCACTTTTCTACTTATTTTTTTGTAGAGTATTTTTCCACACTTGAAAAAACATGATTATTTTATATCAAACATCAGCTTTTCTTTAAAACCTTATTTTAGTAGCCAGTGCATGTTTGAAATAAGTTGTGCTAGAAATTATATGACGATATTACGGTTGTGTTATATTAGGTGAAAAAGTGCATGCCATTAGTGAATCGTGCAACTTTGAGGGGATTCACACTGCCAACTCACCCACAGGCTTCATCTCATCCCATGTGCATGATTCACGTTCTTTCAGAAGTCCTTTTTAAACTTTAGTAGTGAAAATGTTACTCTCAGTGTGAATGAGCCCATAGACAATGCTACTTTGCTTATTTTCTAACTTTGCAGCATACTGTGGTAAATTCCACTCCTCCCAATTTTCTTCTTGGCGTTTCTTGTCGGCAATAAAATACAACAAATAAAATCATTTGTTGGCAAATGATACAATTTACTGTATAGCAATTTCCTATAATGAAGCATGAAATGTGAAAAAAAAATCATCTCAATCCATTCCGTTACTATGAACACAATATTCTGGCAGCTTTTTCTACAATCAAGAATGGTATGTCTTTTTTTGACACTGCCAAAATCAGTACTACTGCCAGTGGGGTTAAAAAAATAATTAATTAAAAAAAAAAAAAAAAACTTGAGGCCAGGTCTGCATAACACGAAATTGGGCAGTAACGTTTACAACCCCCGGGCAGTATGGACAGCCAATCAGTATAATTGGTAGGAGGAAAAGAAATAAACCCAATCTTTTTCTCAGTAACTTGAGTAATTAAAAAAAAAAAGATGATTGCACAGAAAATGTGAATTTGGGCTGCAAGACCAAGCCTTTGCATGCTGAAAATTTGCAGCAATCCATGTGAGCAGAAATTACTCCGTTCAGCAAAGTCCTGTCTTTATTTTTGCCTTTGAGTTCTTTTTTCAGAAAATATACTTGGGTTTTTAGAAGGGCTGAATTCCAAATGGATAATATACGTGGACCAATAACCACTCCACCCACGAATGAAATTAGTCATTCACCATGATATAGTGAGGCTAGAACATAGCACTTGGTGACTTGAACACCAGTATAGCATTTACACTGTTGGAAGCTAATTTCATTGCTATGTTATTAAAACAGTGGGGATCCTATTTATACATTTATTTATTTATTTATTTGCAGAAGTTTGGTTCATTCAGGTTATTTTAACAGCTTCAGTGAAGTTAGTATATTGGTAAGAAAAGCTGACTTCAGCTATTATTCCAGGTGAAAACCATGCAACTGAGTCTTGCTACATCCTGGAGTCAAGCATTGATCCAAATGAGTAGCCATTCCCAGCAATGTGGAGGCCAACTTCCCAGACCAGGATGTTGTATGTTTATGACAGTCAGCAAACATCAATCTGGGCTCTTAGTTCGCTACCATACTGTTCCCTTCATTGACTCAACCTGTAAATAACATAACATATTATGGCAGCTAAGCAAATATTTTAATAAGCCATGAGAGGCAAAATGCCATTGAAGATCTGTATATTCAGCTATCTGGAGAACTTGTGTTTTCCACAAATTAAACTGGAGATGTCATTTGAAGTTTCCTTCCCTTAAAAATACTATTATAAGGTGGGTTCCTTGCCATTGATGTCTTTCTGGGCTTATAAATATATGATGTGATTGCTATAGTTATAATTTTGTGAAATTTTGTTCAGCAACTAATAGTGACTTCAATCTGTGCTAAGATCCCCAGGCAGAAATAAATGTATAAAAGATTTGAGCCTGTATCTGTAAGAAGAAATCTCTACAATCATATTTCCTATATTCAGTGTAAGTATTTCACTGATTTACCGCTGGAGTTATCCCTTGGATGTGTAAATAATGATGTTCTATTCAGACCTAATAAATTCCTGTACTGTGAATATTTAAAATAAAAAATTCAATTTAAATGTGCAATACTTACTGCTGGTTATTTATAATGCTTATGTTCAAAATCATTCATTCGAGGAAGTTCCTTTCCACTTACATGAAAATCTAGATTCCCTGTATACATTGAATTAAAATTTTAAAACTAAATACATCTTACAGATTATACATTCATTACAAAGACCAAGTCAGAAAATGACATGAACCTCAGCAGTGCTCTACAATGAGAGTATGTCTTGTGTGAGTTTGGATGCCTGCATATGTGTCTCCATGTGTGGGTCTGTTTTGTGTGCTCATGTTTATGTGTGTATATCTCTGTTGTTTGTGGGGAGAAGGGCAGGTTCTTTTCTTTCTCTTGGCTTCATGTTTCTTTCTTCTCTCTGGGCAGATGGTAGTACATCTTAGCATACCTGGAGGGAAATGAAAACTCCTCAGTCTAGTTTACAACTTGGATCCAACCACATATAGGTATTAACTGGCCATTTCTTACTTAAGTTAGCTATCCCTTTTCCAGGTAAGTACTCAGAGATAAAAACTAATCCATCTGGGCACACTTCCCAGGAATGGCTACTATATCAAATATGTCTGTGACAATCCTCCCAAAATCTCTGTAACAGATCCCACAGTGATCCCAGTACTTCTTACTCCAAAATAAATTCTGTGGTCAAATATAAATGATAATAATAGTAAATATAGATCAAGGGCTTTCAATAAGCCAGGCTATATTCTAAATACTTCACATATGTTATTTCATTTAATCTTTACAACACTCTACACTTCCACCATTATCTTTATTTTTCTCAGCCAAAAAGTTGGGACACACACCTGAGTTTGCACAGTTTAAAAGAGGTAGAGTTGGAATTTGAGGCCAGGCAATTAACCCAGGGTCTCAATGTTTAACCACTAAGTTCTACTGGTTGGAAACACTGGGTTAAATGAGGTTGAACCAATGATTGATTGATTTCTGTTATAGAATTCCTTACTAACCTTAATGTGTTACTGTGAATTATGAATTTTCCACCACAGGATATACCATAAAGTTTCCAAAGCTTATATAACCACCAACTTTTTTATTTTCATGGAGTACCTAAAAGCACTAGTAGAACATTCTTTGGAGAATGTTGCTATAACTTGATTTTTGTTCTGGGTTAATAAAATAATACATAGAAACAATTGAACCATAAGGAAAATTGAGCAAAACTTAAGTGTATTTATTTTCAGTTTAATATCAATTGGTTTTAGAATTCTTTTCCTATTGATTCTAAGATTAATGAATATGTCAACCTGGGTAGACAAAATTGAATTGTGTGATACAACCAAATTCCTTAAATTATTTTTTTAAAAATCAGTTGTAAAGAAAGAGAACGACTCATTTTCAGATAAATAAATGAAAGCAAAATGTTAACTAGCAAGTAGTCCATCTATGTGTCATACTGATTCAAGAATTAATCTATTCAAAGAAACAGGTACTTAGCAAGCATATAATTTAGTTAAATTCTTTGGTAATAAATTTATAATGAATTCAAAATGGAAGCTAAGGAAGCAGTTTCTTTCTAGAATTACTGTATGAAAGACAATCACTACATTTTCTCAAAAAAAAAGTGATATATTCATTCAACTTAGTGCCTCCTGGATGCAGGAAACTTGTTTTATCTTTTAGAAGACAATAGATGATTAAGACACAAATTCTGCCCACATATATTTCATAATTTAATCCTCAGATAACTCACACCCTCAAGGGAGAAATAGCATTCAGAGGAGGGAGAAATGCACAGGAGAAGATGAAGAAAGATACAGAAAGGAATGTCATTTAAACTGGACAGGCAGGTACTAGGAAGGGAAAGACATGAATGACGGGAAAGGGGACAGAGTGACTTATGTACAGAGAAGGAGAAGTACAGAGAAGAAGAAAAATATAATTCAACTTAATTATATCTTTGTGTCTGTGAGGGGAGGAATAAGCAGTGAGATATGTAGGTTTTGTGGAAACCAGGGTAGAACTCTACCTACCCTAGGGCAGAACCTACCAAGTAGACAGGGCAGTGTGATGATTATGAGCATGGGCTGTGAAGCCTGAAGACTTGTCCAGATTTCAGTAGCCGTAGCTCCCCACCAGGAGCAACTGTGCTGCCTAGGGGTCATTTGGCAAAATCAGGAAAAGTTTTTAGCTGTCACAATTATTTTAATGTTGGATAGAGTATTGTGATCATGTAAAAATGTTTAAGTAATACTACATTTAGCTTTTAAGACAGTGACATTATAGCTGTAACACACTGCTTATTGACATTTAAAGGGAAAAATATCATTAGTCAGTGAGCTAAATATTTCAGAAAAACTCTTCTGATGATCATAGCCAAAAAAAGATGGAGGAAACATAAAAAATTATCATCCAAAAGTTATCAAATAGTTGGGTGGTAAGGAATTAAAATGCCAAGACACTGGAAAGGATGTGAATCCAGAGATTTTTAACAGGGCAATGGGGAACATTTTTGCCTGGGGCATTATCCAATTATAAACTGATCACCACCAAAAGCTGAGCTACTTCTTATTTTATACATTTTTAACATCATCACAAGTCTTGGGTGACAAAAATCAGCCTTCAGGACACATATGTATAATCCTACTAAGCTTCACTGTCTGCTTTGGGTTGGCTTGAAAACGCCACATCCCAGGATTAAGAGGAAAGAAGGAACCATCCTTGCACAGACAGCAGCCAGGTCATCTGGGTAGACCAGAAAACTTCAAACCCAAATCTCAGTGTTAAGTTATACAGACTAATAGTGACCCCAGAAACGAGCAGTAGCAATAAAAATCTTTAGAAAGATTTTAAAGAAAGATAAATCATCCCCAGATATCTATTATTTCTATCAATAATTTTCCTTATATAATATCCATTACTCAAAAATAAACAGACAAATGAGAAAACCAATCATAGATGACAAGCAAGCAAAACCACTCTGAAACATCAATAGAAACACATACAAAGGACCCCTGAGCTGAGGACACAGAGCGACAGAGTTGGTAGAACGGAGGGGCAAGGAAAGGCATATTTGTAGGTTAGAGTACCAAATGGGAAAGAGAGAGAGAGACAGAGACCAATATAGACAGAGAGATTCAAAGATTTACAGAGGGGCTCCCTGTTAAGAATTCAGCTGAGTGCTGATCGAAACATGTGTGTGAGGAAATTACCTGAGATCAGAGGAAAAACAACCTGAAAGGATTAGAGGGAACAATGCTTGGAAATAATATAAGGCTGGGATTCGTTTGTGTTCCTACCAGAGAGAAGAGAAAAACTTTGAAGTTCACAGGTTTTTGGATAAAGGTCTCAGAATGTAGTGCCTCAGTAAAGGGAAAAATTAGTCCCAGACTAAAGGCTGCTCTGATTCCACCTAACAAAACTTCAAGCAGATCTCCACAGAATCAAAGTATTCCCAAGTAAATGTGTCCAAAACAAAACTCAAGAATATCTGTAAGAATAAAAAATACCTATGATCCACAATAAGATAAAATACACAATGTCTAGCATCAAACCAAAAATTAAATCCAAATTAAGCAGAAGAAAGTAATAATAAGATAGCTCAGAAATCAAAGAAATCGAAAATGGAAAATTAGTAGGAAAAATATCAATTAAACCAAAACTGGTTCTTGGAGATGATTAATAAAATTGAAAACTTTCTAGCTTGACTGGTTATGGAAAAGAGAGAAGATATAAATTACCAACATCAGAAATGAGAGAAGTAACATAACTACAAATTTTAGAGGCACTAAAAGGTTAATGAGGGAATACTATGAGCAACACTATGCCAATAAATTTGACAACTTAGATAAAATGTACACATCTTTTAAACACACAAGCTACCAGAGTTCATTCCAAAAGACAAAGAGAAAGAATCTGAATAAACTCAGATCTGTTTTCAAAAATTAAATTTGTAGTTTAAAAAAACTTTTCCACAAAGAAATCTCCAGAGCAACATGGCTTATTGGCAAATTCTACCAAACATTTAAGAAAGAAATAATGCCAATTCTACACAAATTCTTCCAGATATTGAAGAGAATATGTTCTTTTTCTTGATTACAGTGATGGTTTCACAGGTGTATACATATATCAAAACTTATAAAATTTTACACTGTAAATATATGCAATTTATTGTATGTCAATTATATCTCAATAATCTGTTTTTAAAAGGCTTAAAAAATTATGTGCCCAATAAATAGGCAACAGAGAATTTCCCTAGGAAAATGTCCAACATTAAATTAAAAATGCAAATAAAAGCAATATTGAAATATAATTTTGTACCTCTCATCAATTTTGAACCTAAAAAAATCAAATAAATTTTGACAAGGCTGTGGTGAAACAAGCATATATATGTACAGCAGATGGAATTCTAAAATTTTCACCCACTATGGAAAACAATACTGTAAAATACAGCAGCTGTCATAAATAGTTTTATTTGTCTATAAAGAAATATTCATGTATTCAGTAATATTTGTTTTTATCATAACTTCTAAGAAAATGATTTAACAATAAAGCTCCCTTGACCAGATGTTTTCTTCATTAAGTATAATAGGAAAAAATGGAAATCATTCAAATACCAAACAGTAGGAGAGGTTTTATAAATCATGTTGCTGATACATTATGAAACTACTTGTAAGTCAAAAAATAAGTAAATAAATGAGAGAACAAGTGAAAACACAGATGTCAATATTATGCGTGGTATAATTATAACTATTTTTAAATGTATATTTATTAATGAGAAGGACAACAAAGTCTGGATATAACATGTCAAAATAATAATAGTTTTGTTATGATGGGAATAATATTGGTGATTTAACATTTTTTAATGCCTCTGTTATTTGTTTTAATAGAAAAAGGCATTCCACTTGATCTAAATGTTTCTTACAATTTAGGTTCTTTTTCTTTAAAACTATTAATTCTTTGAAGTAGTTTTCTATTAAAAAAACTAATTTGGACACATTCATCTACATTCTTTTTTTTCTTCTAATTTCATCAGGGATCTTAAGTACAGACTACAGCCATGGAACAGTGTGAAGCCCTGAAGTAGATGATAATCTCATTAACCTGACATTTATCAACTGAGCTAAGTGGCCATGAATATGAATGCAACAGAGAGATGATGACTGAAGGAGTTTCTGCTGTGCTGGTTGCATTCTGCCTTGTGCATAAAGAGTAACAAGGCTTAATGAAAAAAGTTACAAAAACAATAATCATAAAAAAAAATCTTTGCATAGTTAAATAGCCACAGAAATTTGCATCCAGCATCTTGATCAATTAGTCCTTCTGGAGATGTAGATCTTTGAATGTGTTTGCTTCCAAAAGAGTCTTGTTTGATTAAAAGTAAAAATGAGTGTCAAGATTCAGGTGTTTTGTTTTTTTTTTTCCATTTCTTTGTTTCTCTCCCTCTGTTCCTCTTAACAAGAGGGAAACATCTTTGCAGTTTCTTCATCTGCGCGCATAGTGGTGGCACCAAATAGCTTAACTTTGAAGAAAAACTTGGTGCTTCTGGAAGCCACTACCTCTGCATATTGCTAAAATTTTCTCTTTGTGTGAATGCTTGTTTCGACATGCTTCAAACATGTTTGCACACTAGGAAAAATCACTTGTCTGTTTTTATATTGACAATATTTCCCTGTTGGCCAATCACCTGTAACCTAGTTTGTATTACAGAAATACACATCCAAATCACTTCAGCTTTTCTAATAGATTATCTGAACATGCTACAACATAGTGCATTATAAGTCAATGGATCCTTTTGCAGACTTCATACAAGTTTCTTAAACCTTTGCATTTGTAAATGGAAAAATGTTGAGCATTACCTAATAGGATTCCTGGAGAACATGTGTTTATAGTATTAGCAGAGTAATGTATTTATTATCATTAACTTCTGCAGACAAAAGATGAAGTTCTCAGTAAATCAAACCTATCAGAGCTAACTAGCTATTTTAAACATTATAATATGGATATTGATTGTTTTTACATTGCATAATGAAGTTTAAATTTTGGTTATCAACATTATTAAATTTGCCTTTGTTAGAAATATCATGTTAAACAAAAACAGTTGCTTCCAGTATTTGGAAGAAATTGACTTTGAGGGGAATGTATAGACCTCTAAACTAATACTAACATTAGTGTTTATTTACTAGTGTGACATAAAGCTATCATTCACAAATTATTATTAAAATGAACTGAGAACCTAATTTGAGATTACAAATAACTTAGAAAACAATGATGAATTCCAATATGGAGTCAAGAATAGAGTCTTTACTACAAATGGAATCTAAGTAGAACCTTGACACATTTACAGAATACTTTGATGCCAAATATATCTCACAAATTATTCTCCATCAGAGGTTATCATGGAAAAAATTCAAGTAAAGGGAAAAAAGAACAAATAACATAAAATACCAAGTGGTCACATTAAAACAGAAATAGATACTCACTGCTTCACAAAGCCAGAAATAATCTCAGCCATCTAGTCCAATTTCTTCATTTTACAAATTAGAGTTCAGAAAAATCAAGTAACTTTCTTAAGGTTATATAGTCCATGGTTGGCAAAGACAGTACTAGTCTCTTAATTTCTAGTGTTGTACCCATTCATCTTCTATATCATGTTTTCATATCATGTCAAGTAAGAGGAGGCACAAAATGGAGCATACTATAAACATATATACCACAGTCAAGGCCAAATGTTAGCTATAAGCCAAAGCACAAAAGATATTTCAAAAAGAATTTTTGAAATTTTCCATTGGTTAGGAAATCAGTTATATCCATGAGTGGCCAGTAACAAATTAAAATATCTTATGTATTGCACATTGACTGCCATTCTTCTTCTTGTCTTTCAAACTAAGTTCAGCCAAAATTTCTATGTAAATACAGTTGTGACAAGAGAATAACACCTTGGGCTTCCCTGGTGGCTCAGTGGTTGAGAGTCCGCCTGCCGATGCAGGGGATACGTCCCCAAAAAAAAAAAAAAAAAAGACACAGTAAATTTCATTAATGAATCAGAATGAAGGGACAATATCAACACTGATAGATATCCATCTGTCTATCACAGTCTTCTTTCTAACTTTAAAAACAAGTATTTAATATTATAATTCATCCATGACTGGATTTGGAATAACTGGAAACTAATTTATGTTTTCAGATATATAAATAGTGGGTTCTTTTATACTACATTTAATTTAGTCATTAGCTTAGAGTTAATAAATATGTATTTTGTCCAGATATTTACTGGTATTATGGTAAATTATAATTTATGTACTTACAGATTGTTTTCACATGCAGGCAGCAGGATAAACAACCCAGGTACCACCCATTCTGGATTGCTCTGGAATATGGAAGCCCAATCTTCTTCAGCTCGGGATGGCCTAGGGTACACAACTTCATCAGAAGAAATTGCGTTCATCATCTGTCATCATATATCACTGGGAATGCACAGCACTTCCCCATATTATTCATTTTCTTACAAACAACTCTGGAAAGTAAATACAAACAATTCATTTTCAGACGAAGACATTGAGGTCTCTAACTGGAGGATGATGTAGACGCCACAAGTCAGCAACAAAAAAGAGATTAAAAACAGTCTCTTAACCAAATTACATTGCTTACCTGCTGATACACAATACCTCATTCAATGACTCACATTATCCAGTATGTGGTTGAGTTTTCCCATTCATTTTTGATCTAGTAACCTTGAGATTTTACACCACTTAAGTTTTATTATTTGGAAATTACATTTAATTTATCCCCACAAATACATTGGAAGCGAATAAATGTAATGTAAATCAGTAATCAGGTGGCCTTAAGACTGCCTTTTAATTAGACCTGGGTAATTTGTCTAACAAATATATCACTGTGCAGTCAAATTAATGTATACAATAAATTCTAAAGTGGTTCTTCTGCCATTGGAAGACTGTAAAGCATGCTGCATACCGAGTAGTATCAAAGTGTTCCCTGGGCTGCAGACTTCCTGCTCTGAGCATTTTTTCTCATTAGGGAGTTAGACCTAACTCGGCTTGCACACATGTTCTCCTGGTGTCATGAGTAACCCAAAGCAACAGTATGACCAAAGATTTCCTGTGGAGAGATTTAGTTATGCCTCCTACTGTTAATATCTTGCCCAGTCCTCAAGCCTTTCTGTTATTAAAAATTATCATGGGCTTATTCATGAGCCATCTCAAAGGGGTTCTTTGTCAGCCACATCAGTACACCTGACAGAGATGATGATAGAAGCTGGCAGAAGGAGAAAAGGGATCAATGGCTCCTCCTTGTTCAAGAGACTCCAACATAGTGACAAAAGTATCCAGTAGGTTAATCCTTTCTGAGCACGTGAAGCTTCATAAACCTGCAAAACAGTAGGGTCATATTGACAACGAGCAGGTCTGTCTTCAGCTCTCCAATGTGTTTGCAATCTGACTTTCCATTCCTCAGAGGCATCGTTAGTAAAATGGAGTTAATACTAGTGTCTTTCACCATAAATTAATAACTCAATTCTGTTCTTCAAATACTTTCTTCCCCCAAATGTTTAAGATATTACACTTTGTCAGCTACTGATGAATTTCTTGGAAATTTTGGAAACTTTCTTCAAAGAATACCACTTGGCTTTATTTTCTTGAATTATTCAGGTAAATGTCATTGCCCTGTATTAAATTTTAGTGATTACTAGCAAATTTCATTAACTTCAACATAGAGCTTTTAAACTCAGTCTAGAATATTATTTATTTAAAGTATGCTATCATTAGTAACACTACTATTATTACTATTGCCTGTATTTAAAACTATCACTTATGGCACACATACCATAGGACACACTATGCCAGGTCTTTCATTGACACTACCCTACTTAATACTAATAAAATAAAAATTACATGGAGAATGTTTTAGCCTCGTTTTTCAGATTTAGAAACTGAGCTTCAAAGAGGATAATATGTCTAAAGATACCTTGGCTAATTACCTGGCAGAGCAGAACTCAGCTTTATCTGACTCCAATATCCTATCTATTCAGAATGTGAGCTTATCTACAAGGGTTTTGAAGTGTCTTATGTTAAGATTTAAAAGCTCTGCTTTTCCATTTCATTCAATTATAAAGTCAGCAAGTATTTTCTGAGACTCCTAAGTGCGAGGCAAGAGGTAAAGAGCTGCCATGCAATGGAGAGGAAAACAGACCTGATTCCTATCCTCAACGAGTTTACAAACCTATAATCCCACCAATAAATAGAAATTGCCAACGGTGACAAGTGTTAGGAAGAAAGAGTAGACTTTCAGAAAGATAGGTATTTGCAGCATCTCTGGAGTAGGGTGGGGTTCAAAAGCCATTTTCAAAGAACAGAAAAACAGTCAGTAACCAAAGCTACCCTGGGGCAAGATGAGGCTGAGTGAAATCACCTTTGTGACCAGGTATAGAGAAGGACACTGCCAAGGAGAAGAGTGGAGTCCTATTAGGTTGCTAGTATGAACTAGCATAATTAACTCTCACAACTGTGTGTAGAGAGGATGAATTATTAGCCTCATCTTATCCACGTGGAAACGGAAATTATATGACCATCCAGACACAGAACCAGCAAGCAGAAGGGCTTGAATTTGGGTGTGCCTCTCCTAAAAGCCGGCACATTTTTTCACATTACCCTGCCCCGGGGACTGCCTGCTGGGCAGGCTGCTTCAGAAAAACACATGTAGGTGACCATCAGCTAAAACTTCAAAGCTGATGAAAGCTGATTAAGAACTGCTTCGTGATAGAGCTCCGTTGAAAAGCCTCTTGGAATGACAGGAGCCAAAGGATGAGGGATCTATCAAAAGTGAAAATCATTTTTTTTAATTACTCCTGACACAAAATAATGCTTGGATGTGAATTACAACAAAAATACCAATCCTTGACTGTATTTTTGCACTCTAAACTCCAATTCAATGCACATCTTTGAAAGAATGCATTCTAATCACCTCAGTCTCAGGAAGTGCTACCAGTTTCACCGTGCTTCTCCCAAATGGCTGCAGACTAGGAACCTAAACACATACAGAGTCATTGTGGCAATAAGGATGAATATTTGCTAATGTTTCCACAGTACTTCTGTGTAGTTGCTGAAATAAATTCATTTCTCCTTGCACTATCAAGTTTGAATTAGGAAATGTGACTCAGTTTTACAGAGATTTGCAGTATATCCTAAAGCTAAAATAAGTGTTTCTACAAGACCCATATCCTAAACTCACATAAGGTTCCTTGTTGGAAATCCTGCTCTTGTTTGTGCAAATATCTTCTAAAGCACAGCACAGGAATGTTGAGATCATTCAAACTCATTGCTGATTCAAACTCATTGTTTGAGTCCCTCTGGAGACTCTCCAGCAGGCCTCCCAGTCTCTCTAGAGTGCTTGCTGAAATAACCTTCCTTCCTATAGTCATTTCTGAAAGCCTTCCTCATTCTTCAAAGTCCAGTGTAAATAATGAATATTTTAGCAAGTTTCCCAGATGTCCTGCTCAGAATCATTTTTCCTCCCTATACTCCCATGGGTACAGTATCTCTACTGTAATACCTGTTTCAACGTGACATGTTAGAATTGTGTTCTATCTCCTCTACTCACTACATTTTAAGTTCCTGAAAGTCACGGATGACATATTTCTTCTCCTCCCCTCCCCATTGTTCAGCAGAGGACACGGTACAAAGACTGTATTTGTTGACTTATAGACTCTCCTTAAGAATCTAATTCTATACAGTCACACATTTGCTTTATTATTTACAACTATTTATTATGATTTTTGGAGACATGTCCTATAATGAAAAATGTAGGATATTTGGCTATCTCTAGGATAGCCAAATTCTGTATTACCTTCACATAGTGCCTACCATAATGTCTTTGGCCCACTCCAAATTCTGAATACACACACACACACACACACACACACATACAAATGCAAAACACTATTATAGTCTAACTGGACTGCTTCCTAGATTGTGGGCACCTCCACATGTTCTTACTTCTGTCCCTCTCTCTGGACAGTTAATTGACTAATGTTGCTTGTCTAACTGTGGAGTAGATTCTCCAGAAGTCATGGAGGACAAAACAATATTATCTCTAACAGAGTTGTATCTAACTACTGTAGAGCTGATAGAACCTTGAAAATTGTAAGAACCCCTTTGGTTTATAGACGATGGCTGAGTTCCACTGCAGCCAGTGGAACTAAGAGAATGCTGAATACTCATTCAATGACAGAATCAGGACTCCTTATTCCCAGCCTACTGATCTCAAAGGTCTGATATTTACAAAATATAAAATGCTGGCTTTAATAACTCAAGAAGATGTTTCCACAATTCTGGAATATTTGTTTTACACATTTTTTAAGTCAAATTTATTGAGGTGTGATTTATGTGCCATGACTTTCATCTATTTTAATTGTACATTTATATGAAGTTTGAAAATGTGGACAGCTATGTAACCATCACAAAAAAGATATAGAGCATTTCCCTCTCACCAAAACCTTTCCTCAGGCCTATTTTCAGTCAATTTCCATTCCATTTGCTGGGTCCAGGCACCCACTGAGGTGTTTTCTGTCATTGTAGAATAATTTTGCCTGCATTAGATGTTCATGTAAATGGTATTATTTGGTATGTGGACAAAAATGTCTGGCTTTTTTCACTTAGCATAATTTGAGATTCATCAATGTTGTTGCTTATATCAGTAGTTGATGTTTTGTTAATTAACAAAACTCCAGACTTTATTTGGATTTCACCAGTTTTTCCATTTATATTGATTGATCACTACAGTAAATTTCAGAGAAAGGATAAATAAACTGCCGTGGGTTTCGTAAAGAATATACAAAATGAATGAACTGAAGAGCCAAGTCATGATTTGGGCGAAGAACATTCAAACTCAAGAGAAAAGCAGATTAAAATGCCTCAGTGCTGATGTGAGCATAGTATGACAGAGGAAAATCAGAGTTCTGAAGAGAAAGGCTGAAGAAGAGAGAACAAGAGTAACAGTAGTGAGAAATGAGATGGAGAAGTAGCCAGAGATCCATCCATATAAAGTTGTACGTGCCGTGGAAATGTTTTAAATTTTATTCTAAATAGGATGAGTCACAATAGTGTTTCAGTACGAGAGTAACATGATCTGATTTGTTTCAAAGAACACCTGCATCTTCCATTTTAACATAATGGCAGAAAAGATATAAAGAGAAACATATCCAAGTACAACACATTATTTTTTTTTTAAGCTGTAGGCAAAGGAAAGGAAATCCACTAAGGTCAGAAACAATAAGAATCTATACTTTAAGTTTTGATCCTGCATTAAAGATAGAAATGTCTGTCCTTCCCTGGTAGATGAGAGCTGGGATTTAACAAGCTGAGTGCAGAGGACTTCAAAGAGAAAAACCTAGGAACTCTGATTAGAGAACACTGATAGCATTGGAGACCCTGAAACATAGATGTTCAATGGGTGAATCAGACTCCCATAGAGGGAGACGGTGGAGGAAAAAAACAAAACTTGAACTTGACTTTGGGTTTTATGATAACAATGAAAAAAAATTACCCATTGAAATTTCAAGTCCCCGTTCACACAGGTTTGCTTCTGATTTCATCTTAGCCAAATGGTCCTAAAATAATCCAAGCTGAAAATTTACCACCCATGTATCTGTTATTTCCATGCATGGGTGAAAGCAAATGAATGAAGATACATACAACTCAGTACTCAAAGAATTGCCACAGAGTTTCAAGGAATGTGAGCTCACAATAAAAACTTGTTAATGTTAGGAGGAGACAAGCTGATATTAAGATCATTAACAAAAACAAACTACAGAATCTGCCCAAAATAGAAAGATGATATTAGAATTTTCCAGTACTAAATATAAAATAAACATTTTAAATATATACAAACAAAAAAGAAAATATTTAAATGTATGATGAAGGAATAAGAATTTATCAAAATTGACAAGAATATTTGAAAATAAAATAAAACAATTATGAGGTACAAACATGCAAACAAAAGTAATGTTATGGGTTAACAGCAGACTAGAAAAAGGTGGGAAAAAACTGATAAATGGAACTATAAGAGTACAAAACAGGCAACACAAAGATAAACAGGAAATTTGAAGAAAGAATGAGAAGATGTAATATAAGACTTACTAGAGTATCAGAAGGAGAGAATAGAAAAGAGATAGTAGTTGAAAATTTTCCAAAACTGAAAAAAGAGTGAAATTTTCAAAATTCAGAAACTTGAATGAAACCTAAGGAGGGGAAATTGAAAAGAAATCTATACAAAGTCATATCATACTGAAAATGTAAAATATAAAAGACAAAGAGAAGGTATTAAAACAGCAATCAAGTTTTAAGAGATTATAAACAAGTTAATTCAAAGAAAATGTAATTAGAATGATAGCTAATTTCTCAATAACTATAATAAAAAACAGAAGAGTGCTATTTTCTGATACGAGAGAAACTAATTGTCAAACTAGTACTCTGTATTTGGCTAACAATCTTCAAAAGTAAGATTGAAATATAGATATTTTCAGAACCCCCAAAAGAGAATTTACTATAACTGGATCACAAAACAGAGTTCTAAGGAATCTATTGATACTTAAAAAAATAGAACTTATTGATATTTAAAAAAAAATAATCAAGAAAAAAATGTCAGGGATTAAAAAACTGATAAGCAAAGAAAAACAGTAAGCTGGGTAATAAAGCTATACAATCATTACACTATAAAAATTATTAGATAATAAGAGAGTATTAAAGTTTGCTGAATGCAAAATTACATTAAAAGAAAATTAAGGTTTATTAACCAGGAGGAAGAATTAGAAAATGCAATTTGCTCAGAATAAATTCCACCTAAAGATATATAAGATTTTATGAAAAAATTATAAAATTTATTAAAATTAAAAAGACCTAAAGGGAGGCATATACCATTCTATGGATAGTAAACATTCAATGCCATTTCTACCAAAAACAAACAAACAATTTTTTGTGGTACATGGGAAGCTGATTCTAAAATGTATGTGGAAGAATGAAGGGCCAAGAATAGCCAAGACCCTAGAAGGAAGAATTATTTTAATAGTGAAAAACAGAAAATAAGCAAATTTTCCAATGATAGCACAAGGCCTAAATATATTATTATTATAGGGATCATAAAAAAACCTCTCCTTAGGATCTGAAATTCCCTCCATGTAACTCCCTATCACCATATAATAATTTTTTCTTGTTATGGGAAGAGCGCTTTATCTTACTCCATTGTTCTAGGTAAATTTGGCAAAGTTCCTTTTTTTTTTATCCCCCTGTAAGATGTTTATATATTTGCACTGAGGCGGGATGAATAACATGTGTAAATTCTCTTGGTTTATGTTCTTAGGGACTCTGCTGGCTCATCATATTGAATATATATTTCCCTAACCTAATTATAAAACATCAATACAGTTACTTAAGATCTGATAGAATTCTTTAGGACTTGACCCTGAAAAGTTTTAATGTTGTAGATATTCACTGCTTGTTCAGATCTACCCATCAAACTTCTCTGCTCTCCAGAATGAACTCTATGATCTACTTCAGGCCTTTGATTTTTCTCTACAGTATTTTAACATGAACTTCAGCTCTACACATTTTCCAAGCTAGCCATTCATGCCAGTTTATGTTATATATTGAGATATATAATCACTACCATTTAATTTGTTTTATTTATTAAACCTACTGAATCATCTTAAATAATAAGCAGATCAATGGATACGGGATCTCTTTTAGTTAGGATGGCTAAGCTGTCCTATTTGAGGTGACATTTTTGTACAGACCCGAATAAAGTAAGGTATTGAGGACTGTGCAACGCTGGGCAAGAGCATTTCAAATAGGGAAAACAGCAAGTGCAAAGGACTTGAGGTAAGAATTTTTAACATGATGCCTTTGAGGAACACCAAGAAGGCACCGTAGGTAACAGAGTGAGGAGGTAGGAAGTTGTAGGATGTAGGGTTAGAGATGTACTCATGGGCAGATCATGTAAGGCTTTGTAGGTCATGATGAAGATTTTAAATTTTGTTCTGATTATAATGCAAAGGAATAGGAGGATTTTGATGAGGAAACTAACATGATTTGATTTACATGTTTGAAGGTTCACTCTAGCTCAGCTGCAAAGTGGAGAACTGACATTAGAGAGGTAAGAGAACAAGAAGTTAGATTACCATCAATCTAGTTCAGGGTAGAGATGATTGTGGATTAGAGTGTGGGGTAGCAGTGGTGAGAGGTGGTTGAATAAAGGATATATTTTTAAGTTACGGTCAATAGAGCTTTTTGGTTGATGGGTGTGGAGTCCTGACACCAAAGTTATACTGAACCTTAGGTACAGAAGTACTAAGCCCCTGGGAGAATTAAACTTCTTTTAGTAATGGAGGTAAATGGGGATGCCAGGTATGATGGAATTATTTCTGAGGATCTTTTAAAGGCAAGTGGACACCCAGTTCCAATTCCAGCCTCTGCTTTGAGAGCTGGATTTGCCTAAGCAATTTTGTTAAATAATTGATACAATGTTGTGGTAGATACAGAACAGAGCATGGGAAGATGAATTATCACTCAGAGTACATGAGGTTCCAGGGTCTCAGTGAAACTGCTCTGAACTGTGCTGAACTCAGAGGAAAAGGTGTACTATAAGGCACTCAAAGAGCATCTGGAGACATCTTTTTATCCAAATAAGGTATTTCACTGTCTTACCCCTACAAAGAGTTGATTCAATTGTCCAACCTGTGAAACTTTTGTTTGCAAACCAATTTTTAACATTCTATCCAAAGAAGCATTATCAGATGCCTTATCAAAAAAGTCATATTGCTTTTTCTTTCCCAGTAGCACATACTAAGTGTTCCTTTAGAGAAAATAATACTTTCCCTCAGTCTCTGCAATCTGACAATTAGCTGTCTTGTCTGAAGTTTCCTTATCCTCATAAACGTATAAAAAGCATCAGAATAACTACTTTTTTTCTCCGTATGGAGTGACACCTATCCTGTGATTAATGTGTATTGTTTGACCATCCAGTACCCCTTTCTTTGGGGAACTGCCCCACCTTTATTCAGTAAGACTCCAGCAGGACTGTCTATAACTTACCTGTTTTCTTCAATGGTGGTGGGCCAGCCCCATGATGTAGGCCTGACCAAGCATGGTACTCAGATTCCAGCCCAAAGTGGTCTATAAGGTGGCATGCGTCCCAAATAGCACTATTCGCAGTCCTATATAAGATTATATTTATCAAGGGGTAGGAAAGAGAGGATGTGATTTTTACCTAAATTAATTAAATTATAAAATTAATTTATCTAAAATTAAAAGCTTAAATTTAATGTGAGCCCAATCTGTCAGTGGTCGTAATTTCTCCCACATGGGAGAGAGTCTGAGAATAAAAGAAACACAGAGAAATGTAGAGCCAAGAGATGAAGTTAAATATAGCCCTGACCACAGCTTTCAATATATGACTCCATATGTACCTCAGCAAGTTCTCCTATTTGTTTTATTTGTCAGTTGTTTTATTAGGAATCTATTTTTCTCTAATAAGTTAGCCTAAAACATTGCAGCTTAAAATGACAAACATGAATGACCTTACACAGTTTCTGAGAGTCAGGAATCCAGCCGTGGATTAGATGGGTGGTCTGACTTAGGATCTCTCATGAGGTTGCAGATAAGATGTCATCTGAGCAGATCATTATCTGAAAGCTTGACTGGGGCTGGAGGATTTTTTCCACCATGACTCATTCACTCACATGGCTGTTGGCTAGAGGCCTCAGGTCCTCACTGCCTTTTCTCAGAAGGCCTCAGTTCCTTATCACACGGGTTTCTCCACAGAGCGGCTTGAGTGTCCTCATGACATAGCAGATAGCTTCCCTTGGAGTGAGCAGTTCAAGAGAGAGCAAAGTAAGAAACTACCACGTCCTTCATGATTTATCCTCAGAAGTCACATACCATCACTTCTGCTATCATCTATTGGTCACAAAGACTAACCCTGACACAATGTGGGAGGGGATGATACAATAGCTTTAAGAAGCAGGAAATGTGGTCACTGAAGCCATCTTCAAGGATGAATGCCCGATTCTGCAAACACATATACATTCTTTTTTATTTTTTTCTTCTAAGCTACTGTGTTTTGGGTTTCTGTCACTGGAGGCCGAAATAGAGTTCTGCCTAATATATAATCACCAAACAATCCTCCCACCCAGCAAAATCTACTCTATTTTCAAACATTTTAAAAATAGAGGCCATAGGGAATACCCTAGAAAGAAACCCCAAACATATAAGTAGTGTTATTATATGTGACATTTTGACTTTCTGAGCTTCATTTCCATCTAAAAAACATCTAGACCAGACTTTCTACCACTGTGAAAATCAAATGAATACAAACAATATAGTTGTTACTTTTAAAAATGAATATTTAAAAGTTTACAAATCTTTCATGTATCTTTTTTTTTTTTTTTTTTGCGTTACGCAGGCCTCTCACTGTTGTGGCCTCTCCCGTTGCGGAGCACAGGCTCCGGACGCACAGGCTCAGCGGCCATGGCTCACGGGCCCAGCCACTCCACGACATGTGGGATCTTCCCGGACTGGGGCACGAACCCGTGTCCCCTACATCGGCAGGCGGACTCTCAACCACTGCGCCACAAGGGAAGCCCATGTATCTTTTTTTTTTATTCAATGATTATAATAATCCTGTGAAGTAGATAGGTCAGGTATAGCTTTCAGCAGTTTTCAGATGAGGAAATGGAAGGGAAAGGTTATTATTAACCCAAGGTCAATGTAATCCAGCTGATAGAGTGGCATAGCTGTGCATCTATCAATCTAGTTTGTGCCATATTGTCCTTCTGCACTCTTGCATCAAAGGCATTCCAACCATAATAAATGTCCTCATCCTGTTTCAGCACTAGCTCACTCCTGAAAATGTGACTTAGCCTCAACTGTGCAAGTTTAATAAACTAATATGGACTGTACTTCAGTCTGAATAGTCATTAGTTTTAAGCCCTTCATTTATAAGAAACTGACACGTTAGCTCTATTTCCAAGGCTATACTTTCCCAATACCGTATTCTGAGGTTTTGTTTCTTTTGTTTTTTTTTTTACAAAGAAAGAGAAGTGTGCTGGTACATCACAGAAACAAGGACAGGGAAATAAAACATCTTGCTTTACAGTATAAGGTGTTACAATTTAACAAGAGTAATGCTGTAATAGGAAGGTATCAGAAGTGGGGAGACAAAGAAGGCTGCTGTTTCTCCTGCAAGTCATCAGAATGTCTCCTTGCTCATCTGCTTAACAATCAGATGTGAATATCTGCAGGATGAAACCCCTTAGGTACAAGAAGACAGTGTTACAGATTCATAGGGCAGGGTGTGACAGCCTTTCACTCCCAAACACAAGCTTTTGCCTGTGCTTTTTAAACATAAGCAGCACGTAAGAGCACATTAAAATTACACAATGTACAATGTAAGACATTTTCATTTTAAGCCTCATTGCATCTGTTTCTGACACATATAATGCAGTAAATCAACCAATAAAGAAAAATCACAAATTCTCAGAGAGGACTTATGATACGAGCCATGTTATCTCTTCTGTGAAGTTAATTACTTCCTCTGTTTTTTGGCTAAAATCTCTACCCTTTTTCTAACGTCCCTTAAAAATTTCCTTCACTTTCTCCCCAAGATAGCACTACATTTCCCTGATCCTCATTTTATAAAGTATTATCATCCCTTCTCAGAAAATCATTGAAAATAGAAAAGAAAAAGTGCTGATTGTTCTTCTCTTTTGGTGGCAATAACAATTTTTCCCCATTGAATAGAAGTGATAAAAAGAACAAAATTCAGGTCCTCCCAGCCAGGCGAATGAACTCACAGGAAATTATATAGTAAATTATACAGTAACATCTAAGCTTTGTGTATTTATATATGAAAAGGGCATCAGACTAAGTGAATTGAAATGAACTATCACCCAGACATTTTATTTATTTAAAAATACTACTTGCTGAAATTGAAAAAGCAGAACATTTTGATAAAGATGAAATTTTACTCTTTTAAAACATTATTATCAAAAGATTACCCAAACTCCACTCCTGACTACCACCCTTTTTTTAGCCTCAACCTTCTCACACATCATTGTCCTCAGCAGTGTACAGTAAGGTGACATAACATGTATGCCTGGAATGGAAGGATGCTCAGGACAGAAGGGAATCAGAGAGGGCGTGATATTAGAGAGGGTAATTCAATAGCAATCTTAAAAGGCTCAAAGTTCAATGACTTAGCGTTTTGAGATATGAAATAAATGAAAATGAGAAAAAGTCCTGAGTATGAAAGTAGACAAAAAAATTACCTTGTCAAAATGCCATGCATCCATCAATGGTAGAATCTGTAAATAAATAGTTGCAAATGGAATCCAATATAGCAGAAAAAATAGACAAATTGCAGCTAAGTACAACAACATAAAAGGATCTTAGAAAAATAATTTTGAGTGGCAAAAAAATTGTAGAAAAATATATAACAGAATGATTCAATTGAGTCACATAAACTTCAAACACTTAATCTAAACAAAAGATTGGGATATAAACATAAAATTAAGCTATATAGAAAAACAAGGGAATAATAAACCCAAAATTCAAGACAGTGGTTACATCCGAGGGTGAAGGAAATGGAACGAGGACTCAGAGAGGAGTGTTTATGACCTGAAGGGAATGGATTTCTTTGTGTGTTGGGTGGTAGATACACAGGTGTTCCTTGTGCATTGCTTTTTAAAATCCTTGCATGTATTTAAAAGTATCCTTTGGAATTTATTTATATCTAATTTTTTTTTTTTGCTGTACGCCGGCCTCTCACCGCTGCGACCCCTTCCGCTGCGGAGCACAGGCTCCGGACGCACAGGCCCAGCGGCCATGGCTCACGGGCCCAGCCGCTCCGCGGCATGTGGGACCCTCCCGGACCGAGGCACGAACCCGTGTCCCCTGCATCGGCAGGCGGACTCCCAACCACAGTGCCACCAGGGAAGCCTATTTATATCTAATTTTTAAAAAACAAATTTTAATAGTGTCATGTACCTTGATACTGACTAGCCCTTGAACAAACACTGACCATCTAAAGAGCTAGTTCCTGAAACTGAAACTCAAACTGAGAAGACAGGCTTTGGGTCCCATGCTTTTGGATCCGAATGTTGATGAAGGATGTCTAAGATATACTTCTGAAGGTTATTTGCTGATGTGGTACACAGCACAAGGAGGAAAGCCAGAAATGGAATTCTGCTAATTCTGGGAAAGCCAGAAAGTCAGGAATTCCTAGGGAGAAAGTCAAGTCCTAGTTTAGACAGTTATTTTTAGTAGTCTGTTTCTGAGAGACTATTGTTTTTTAATGAACATACTCTAGAAATCCATATTTTCAGCACCACAGAAATAAATAGCCCCTTATCTTGACCTGTGTAAAGTCAGGAGTGTACTAGAAAATCTTTAGTTCCATGCACTAATCACAGATTTATCAGAAATGACTATTGCATAATGTATACTCAAACAGAGGATGTAGAACTGACAAGTGATAATGCATATGTTCCTATTTTAGAAATCAATCTCTAGATAAAGTTCCTTTTTTTTTTAGCTGAACATCCAGAGTTGCTTCTGATGGAAGGTGATTTAAATTTATGACTAAATTTCAGGTTACTTCTCCTGAGACTGTTATCAAATTTCCCTCCAGTATTGAACAATATTCTAGAAGAATATAATCTTTCAGATATTGAGAGAAAAACCTTATCAATAATATAGTTAGCATAATTCTTTCCATATAATGTCTATCCCAGATTAGAATTCATGAATTCCCACAGCAATTTTTTTAAAAAGGGAAGATAAAATCCAATTTTATGTTGGCTAATTTACTCTTCATAGTTATAGTTTATTGGAAGCAATGAGAAAAAGATAGTACAGGCGTCCCTCAGAGATACTGAGTGTTCGATTCCAAACAACTACAATAAAGCTAATACCACAATAAACAGATATGCACAGATTTGTTAGTTTCCCGGTGCATATAGAAGCTATGTTTATGCTCTACTGTGGTCTATTAAGTGCGCAATAGTATTATGTGTAAAAAACAATGTACATACCTTAATTTTAAAAGATTTTATTTCTCAAAAATGCTAACCACCATCTGAGACTTCAGCAAGTCGTAATCTTTTTGCAATAGTAACATCAAAGATCACCAGTCACAGACCACTCTAACAAATAACAAAGATTAAAAAGTTTAAAATATTGCAAGAGTTACCAAAATGTGACACAGAGACATGAAGTGAGTAAATACTGTTAGAAAACTGATGCCTACAGACGTGCAGGATGCAGGGCTGCTACAAAACTGCAATCTGTAAAAAAAAAAAAAGCAATATCTGCGAAGCACGATAAAACAAAGTGCAATAAAACAAGGTATGCCTGTGTCAATTCCAAGCGATCAAAGAGAAATTTCTGGAGTTAAAATATATATGTATGATTATACAAATATATGATACACATATGCATAAGAATATATATTTATATATAAAATATATGAGAACAATAAAGATGGAAAACCAAAGACAAAAATCACAGAATCTTAAGGGAGGGTAATGAGCCAGATTAAAAATGTCACAAACATTATCTCAAGGCATACAACATTCTGTTTACAATGGATGAGTGGGAGGGTGATTAGAATGGAAGTGTCCATTTAATATATATGTACTTACATGTATGATATATACATGTAATACTCTCACATACATAGGTAATATATAATATATTTTTATATTATATATACATAAACAATCTCACACACTACAACAGTTAACTAAAAGTTTTTGCCCTTATATAGAGCCAACATAATTAATATCAATCACAATTGGCTTTTCTTTTTGCTGATTAGCAGGCCTACCTGGACGCCAATCGATGTTGCTGGTCTATAGGATGCTACCCCCGTTATTCATACCGAACACCTTCCAAGGATTCTTTAAAATCATGTATCAAACACAAAAGCCATAGCAGTCAGAGGGGTACATTGCAGATGAGAACAGTGACAAGTTGGGAGAAGGAACAAATGGATATATTATTTCCACTAAAATCTCATATTTACTTACTTTTTTAAGAAGCATACCCCCCGCCCAACCCAGAAGTCTGGAGGGAGAGAATTCAGATCTAAAATCTTAACATGCTTCCTAGGATCAAATCAAGTCCCAGATGAATGGAATGATCAACCCAGATTTCTGGGTTCTTTAAACACTGGAGTCCTTGAAGAGAATGAGGTCTGGACTGAGGCCAGTTTGGAGGTCCTCCAGGCAAATCTGCTTTCAGAGCTGATTCCTTAAGTAGTTGGTTCTAAATATGTAAGGATTGTTAAACCTAGGAATACCAATGAGGCCCAGCCAGACTTTATTGCAAACATAACATCACTCCCTTTCTGTATTGCTTTCATTGTTTGCATGACAGTAATCCAGAAATAATTTTCTCTCAACGAAAGATGTGTAATACGTGTTTAAAAAAATCTTTGTGAAGAATATCTGGTTTCACAGTTAAGAAAACATTAATTTTATGCCCATCAGCATTCGGAACAACCTCTTTTGTTAACATATTTGACTGTAGGATTATGCATCTATTTATTTATTTCACTAAATGCCAAAGCAGAGATTTCCAGAATTTCCACAGAATTGTTGTTATATAATACAAATATCCCTTCCTTCTTGATGAAGACTCTTTAACAATTACACATTAACACGAAAACAGAGAGCAGGGATAAAATGGAATTTGTGATTTTAATTCTTGCCTTACTCAGTCACCAGGTGAGCCCCACAATTTCTCTAAAAGAACATTTAAGCAGAGAAAAAGTAGAGGTACAGTACCAACAAAAATCTGGGTGTGTCGAAAAAGAACACATTCCAAAAACTTCCTTCCAGGGATGTAGCCTCTATAATACCAAAGTCATACTTTAAATCTAACAATTCCTCCAAATGAAAGCCTACTGTTAAAGGTATAATAAAGCTGTCTTCAAAAGGATTGTACTTGACTACCTTCAGACCTCATATCTCATAAAATCAGAATGCTTTGTCCATCAACGGCTAGCAGAAGGTAATCCCAAAATGGTCGCAGAGAGAAAGTAAAAAGTGCTTTTTAAGCGCAGGTGTTCAACAAGTGTGTAAGGGTTTATGTGTGAGAATGAATGAATCACTGACCTGCCTCTAATGGCGTGGCTGAGAATTTGTGGGTAACACTAGGAAACAGAGGCATACCTCTGGCACTTGGTTACTCTACATCTTCTGGGTAGAATTAGAACAGAATCAGAAAATGATGGGCTAGGTCACCTGCCTCTACCCACAGCCTAACGAGGCACATGCCCAAATATATCTTTTTTGGAAGTAACAGTAAGATCACCGTGAAGTAGGTCAAATACCTTTGAAAATAATTTTCATAGAGGAAGGGTTCAAAAATAAGTAGAAAGGGATAAACTTCTAAGGACTCTTATTGCAAAGGTGTCTATGTCACAATATCTATGAAAAAGGATCTGGAACAGAAATCCCACACACTTAGTGTATAGTAATTCGAAACTTAACTGTGAAGTGATTCTGATATACACAGCAATTTGGCCTATAAGAGAAAATGTATTCTGTTTCATCTTAAAAAAAAAAATCACCTTAAATGTTTGTCTCACCCCACTACAGAAGGTAATCATTGGGAATGCATAAGTTACTATTTAATGGGTACATAATTTTACAATAAGTCCCAGCCATCTGCTTCTTCCTCTAATTATGAGCTCAAGAAGGACATAATTCACTACATATGGTACAAAAGGCTGATGGAAAGGATTTAAGTATCATGTATAGCTTCTTTCTAAAATGTTCCTTTTCAAGATAACACAGTTTTCAGACTTAAAACACAAATCAGGGGAATTACTAACTCACTGTGAAAATTAGCAAATGCTTCTAAAGGAAAATGGGAATTGATAAGAAGATTTTAATTATTTCATACAAAGACTCAATATTTTTGCATCCCATGTATTCTTTCATTGGAATCCACTCAAAGATGTGTTTTAGCAAAAAGAGGGAACTCGCCGAGAAATATAAGACAATGGGACTCAGAAAACAGAGAAACCAACACAAAGTCCAAGAGGATAGATGCAGCAGTCTTAGAAAGGTCCGAGGCTAAGTTGTACCAGGAGGATGGAGGATTCCTGGAGGTAGGTCACCAGGGAACAAAATGATACTGATAGATCACATTTGAGAATGAACAGATATACATAAATATAAGCAAAAGGTGAGGCCATTATTAACTCTAGGAAAAACAAAAGAATGCACAAAAAAGGAAGCATATCATAGCACACTACTGTGGCAGAGGCTATGGGTAGCCAATCCAATATTCACCTTCCCCTTGTTTCTTTCTAACAGAACTTCAATTTGTTTGGGGGCAGAAATGTGTTCAGCTGAAGAACATTTCCCAGCCTCCCTTGCAGGTGTGGGTGGTCATGTGAAACTATTATGACCTATGGAATTTTAATAGAAGCTGCTGTGTAAGGCTTCTGGGAAATCCCTTTAAAGGAGACACAGACTGTGTGCCCTTTGCCCTTCCCAGACTTCCTCACCAGGGATACGATTGCTATGCCTGATGTAGTGGGACAATTCTGTCGCTGTGAGGATGCAATACATGGTAAACCTGGAAAACAGGAAAGGTAGAAGGATCTTAGCTTGCTGATGACGTCTTAGAGTCTCCTAATGAGCCCTTAACTTCATGTTTTGTGAGAAAAATAAACTGCTAGTTTGTTTGAGCTAATGTTTTCGAATCTGTGTTACTAGATGAACACAATTCCTAACCGAAATGATTATATTAAGAGGAAGTGGGGTGGGGATGTGTAAGAGAGGTAAGTCCTTTTTAATATATGTAGGATGTTAGAGATAATGTCTAAAGTTCATAAACCAAGAAATAGTGGTAAAAACACATTATGGAAAATATGAAAGTACATACCAGAGGAAATTTTACAAGTTGAAAGTGATTACTCCTAGAATGGAGTGGGATGGGGTAGGAATAACTATTTTTCATTACATGTCTTTAGTATATCTGTACTTTGAACATGTATTACTTTGATAAAAATTAAACTAATTAAAAAGAAACAAAAAGATAAAAACAAAACAAACAAAAAAAGAAAAGAAGATTTTGTTTAAATCTATGTTTTAACTCTCCAACTCAGAAAACATTTTTAATATCAAAAGGTGCAACGATAAGCTTGATTTAAATGTTACTTTCAGTTGGGATTTCTTTTTTTAAGGGAGAGGGGAATGCCAGAAACATTTCTCCATTTGTTCTGCACTCTTTCCCAGTGTGAAATTGACAGGAAGCAGTACAAAGCTAATGACAGGGAAAGGTGGGAATTAACAACACAGGAAGAGGGTTTTTTTGTTTGTTTGTTTGTTTGTTTTTTAGCTGTACGCTGTTGTGGCCCCTCCCGTTGCGGAGCACAGGCTCCGGACGCGCAGGCTCAGTGGCCATGGCTCACGGGCCCAGCCGCTCCGCGGCATGTGGGATCTTCCCGGACCGGGGCACGAACCCGTGTCCCCTGCATCGGCAGGCGGACCCACAACCACTGCGCCACCAGGGAAGCCCCAGGAAGAATATATTTGAGCTTTGATTTTGACTAAGATGAATATTTACTGCTATTGTCTTGCCTTTCATTTGTCACAGAGACAATACAGCTCATACTATAAACCCTTGAATGAAGGATTCATTGTCTTTAATGAAGTGAGACAGCAGTGCCTACATATATTATCTTCAAGATCCTCTTCTGCTTGTAGAGGGGATGGTTGATAAATGGAAGTAAAGCTCCACGGAACAAACTGAAGAGAATGGCTATGCTATTCTATGGGCAACATTAGAAATAGTCTTACCGAGCTAGTTTCCAAAACAGAACGGCATCATATACCTTTAGTGCCACACTTTGAAGAATTTCACACTTCAGTTCTCAAAATTAAGAAAAGTACCCCAGAGCTTTCTAGTGCTCCTTTTTCTTTACATTTCAATCAACCAGGATCACATTTATCAAGTGGGGGTTGGGTTGGTGACGGAGGATCAATACAGTTTTTAAAAGGATACACAAGGAAATTAAAACTCTTCTGTTCCTCTACATGTTTTATCACTGAACAGAAGGAGGTGAGTGGGTATTTTGTTAGTATCACATGCTGCCAGCCGAATTCTTTCGTCAGGTCTCCAGTTGAGACCTCTGACTGTGGAACACGCTGTGAGCTTCCTGAGTGCAGGTGTCCGGGAAGATTCCTGGGTAGTTTTTTCAAGTGATGGTGTTGGTTCTTTTTTAGCCGCTCGCTCTCATCATTTCCCATCTTCCTCAGGGGTGAGTACAAATCTCCCTGGCCTCTTGTTAAGTAAACAGATAAAACACATTCCATAGAAAATAGGCTGGAGAGGTGACATGGAAAAGGTAAGGTGCCCTCCGTTTTGTTCTGACTGTGAGACAAAATAAGGAGTGTAGTTTCTTCAAAATCTTTCCTGTTCATCATGTTGAAATGAAGAGAAACATTATTTAAACAATAAGGAAATTCTGGCCCTTCAAGTTGAGGATTTTTTTAAATATAAAATTATTCACTGTAATAGAGGGTGTGGCAAGAGAAGAACCTTGGAACAGGTGTGCATGGGCACTACTAGAAGAAAAGCATATTGGTCCATTTTGTAGACACAGCAACTTGGCAATATGCATGAGCCTTTCAATAAATTTAATTGCCTTCAATTTCACTTTGAAGACTCTGTCCTAAATAAAGTGGGAAAAATCTGATGTTCAACAAAGACATACGCTATTGAAAAAGCTAAAAGCAATATAAGCACTCAAAAATGTGAGTGACAAAATGCATCATGGAGAATTCAGACATGCAATAAAATCGTATTTCTTGAAAGAACAAAGGACTTAGTTATATGCTCGTAGAAAATATTAAGTTAATAAAGATGGGATACAAAACTATGTACAACATAGCTATGCATATAATATATTCCCATATATATTTATGAATACATCATACATATACATATAGTGTTTTCTAAAGAAATATGAAACACATAAATATTTACCTATATATGTATGTTACTTATATATGTATATTAAATGATATATGTATTACAATATATTATATATGTCTAATATATTTGAGGTATATTTTATTTGCTTTCTATTTTTTGTACCACCCTGTATTTTTATAATTGGGTTGCATTTTTTATATTAGAAAAATAAATGTTAAAACTGTCTGGTTTAGTAGGCTGTACTTGAGAAGTCAGCATTTTTCATAGTACAAATCACAGTAGTTCCATAACTTTGAACAACCCAGTTAACTCCTCTAGTTGGGAGGTCCTAATGTCCAGAACTAGATTCGTTAGCAGGAACAAGGCAAGCACTACGGAGTATACAGATATGGAAAGAAGTTCAGAAAGAAAATCACACGTGGAACACTGTATATCTGGAGACTAACACTAACCACAAAATGGTGCCCAGAAAGGCTGTCAACACTGGGAAAGTCCCACCCTGAAGATTCCCGAAAAGATGGGAAGAGCAAGGAAGACAGATGTGGCTCCTAGAATAGGGGCTCTTCAGCGACCCAAGCAGGCCATATGGACAACAGCTACACAGTAGACTATCAGCAGGTTGCCACATTCCAGACTCTAGGACAGAACTTCAATCTCCAAAGATATGGATGATAGGAAAAGCAAGATGAAATAAGCATTGGAAATAAAATAAGGCGTTAAATTCCTAGAAGTGTAATTCAAAGTAGAGATTGAGTCCCAGCATTAAGGGAGAAATGCAAAATGGTCCTGGAATTAGAATAGTGGAACTTGGAGACAGGTCAGAGTAAATTCTAAAGCAGGCATGGCATGAATTGAAATATAAGGCCAGTTCAGGGTCAGGTTTATAAAAACAAAAGAAATGGTACTTGCTTTCAGACATATTATGTTTGACGGAATAGCAAAACATCATATGGAAATAGCCAAAAGATAGCTGACCTGGACATTAGATTAAGGTGAGCAATCCAACAGGAAAAAATATCTGTAGTCATTGGCACAGAGATGATACACTGTTGTCTTTGCCCCCTCCCAAGATCTGTCAGTCTCTGCTCTTCTCTGCCCACTCTGCACGTTAGGAAGCTGATCTCTGTCGAATGTTTACCCAGTCTGGCTTACCAGCTGGCTTCAGGTTACGTTTAGCCAGAGGAGGCAGAGACGGAATTACAGAGGGTGGTAGGAGCAGGAAGTGGTCAGGGTACTTCTTTCTTTTTATTTCTTTTGCCATTTGATTCTTTTTTTTTTTAATTGGAATATAGTTGCTTTACAATGTTGTGTTAGTTTCTGCTATACAGCAAAGTGAATCAGTTCTACATATACATATGTCCCCTCTTTTTTAGATTCCCTTCCCATTTAGGTCACCACAGATCACTGAGTAGTGTTCCCTGTGCTATACAGCAGGTTCTCGTTAGTTATCTGTTTTATACATATTAGTGTATATATGTCAATCCCAGTCTCCCAATTCATCCCACCCTTGGTAACCATAAGTTTGTTCTCTACATCTGTGTCTCTATTTCTGCTCTGCAAATAAGTTCGTCTGTACAATTTTTCTAGATTCCACATATAAGCAATATTATACGATATTTGTTTTTCTCTTTCTGACTTACTTCACTCTGCATGACACTCTCTAGGCTTATCCGCGTCTCTGCCAATGGTACTATTTCATTCCTTTTTATGGCTGAGTAATATTCCATTGTTTATATGTAGCACATCTTCTTTATCTATTCCTCTGTTGATGGACATTTAAGTTGCTTCCATGTCCTGGCTATTGTAAATAGTGCTGCAGTGCACATCGGGGTGCATGTGTCTTTTTGAATTATGGTTTTCTCTGGGTATATGCCCAGGAGTGGGATTGCTGGGTCATATGGTAGCTCTATTTTTAGTTTTCTTAGGAACCTCCATACTGTTCTTTATTCACATTTTTCTTGCTTCTTCCTTGCTTCCAAGTCTGGCTTCTGACAGTAACTGCATCCCTCCATGACTATAGCTCCCACTTAGCAGTTACCTCCTGCCAGGTTTCAAGCCTCACTAGGCTCTTATAAGTTAGATTACCCACTTTTTCCTTCAGCCCTTGAAGTGGAGATAATTTCCCACCACCCTTATTCCCTGAGTACTGCACCATCATTTTGTTGAGACTTTAACCCTGCCAACACCTCTGAAATCCTTTTATTAAAGACTTGTATTAAATAATCTGGGGGTAAAATTACTTTTCTAATAATTTCATGACTAAATCAGATGATGGGGAAAATTTGATGGGATGTGTGGAAAGGCGTTTATATAAAGAAAAGATTCTTCTTGATCTAGAGGAACTAGACAGTATTGAATATAGACACTTGGTATCTTGGGGACATAGACAAAGAGTGGTGAGGAATCTTAGAGAAACGAGATGTGACAACGTCACAGAAATGATGGGAAAAGAGAGGATGAGGAAAGTTTCAGTCAGTGATGTGAAATGCTTCAAAGAGGCCATAGAGAGTAAGAATAAGGGAAAGGGCATTTAATTATCGAGTAGGCATTCAGCGACCTTTAAGAGAAAAGAGTGTAAACAACAGAGGGCATATTTTCAGGGGGTGTGAAAAACGAGTAGTGAAGAAATTGGAACAGAAAATAGACTCCATATTTGTGGATGCTTTGGCAATAAGGAAATTCAAAGTAAATGATAACCATAGTACAAGATAGGTAAAAGTTTGTTTCTTTGTTTTCAAAACAAAAGAGAATTAAGTGTTTGAAGGCAGAGAGAAACAGACAGGGAGAAACTGAAGAGGGGTGGGGGTGGGAACAGTAGAGAGGACATCACTGCAAAGGTGAAGGGTTTAGCTTTGAGAAGAAAACACGGTTAAATGTAAACGTGCTACTCTTCAATTTCTTTTTTAATTTATTTATTTTATTTATTATTTTTTCACTGTGTTGGGTCTTTGTTGCTGTGCGAAGGCTTTCTCTAGTTGGACGAGCAGGGGATACTCTCCATTGGGGTGCACGGGCTTCTCATTGTGGTGGCTTCTCTTGTTTTGGAGCATGGGCTCTAGGCGCATGGGCTTCAATAGTTGTGGCTCAAGAGCTCTAGAGCGCAGGCTCAGTAGTTGTGGCGTATGGGCTTAGTTGCTCCTTGGCATGTGGGATCTTCCCGGACCAGGGCTCGAACCCATGTCCCCTGCATTGGCAGGCAGATTCTTAACCATTGTGCCCCCAGGGAAGCCCCAATTTTTTTTTTTTTTTTTCAGTACGTGGGCCTCTCACTGTTGTGGCCTCTCCCGTTGCGGAGCACAGGCTCCGGACGGGCAGGCTCAGCGGCCATGGCTCACGGGCCCAGCCGCTCCGCGGCATGTGGGATCTTCCCGGACCAGGTCACGAACCCGTGTCCCCTGCATCGGCAGGCGGACTCTGAACCACTGCGCCACCAGGGAAGCCCCCCAATTTCTTTTTAATGCAGGGTAATGCTTTCTTCTAAACTAGAGAAAAAAGTAGATAAATAATATCACATAGAAATATTTTATATTCTGTTCTGAAATGAACTATTGCAGAAGCTCATCGTGGATGGTAGAAGGACCCTCTCCCCTACCCCCATAGGATTAAGTCTCATCTGTGCCATTAGCTCAGTTCTGGGGCATCTTGAAGCAGGAGCTGTGCATAGACCAGTGGTATCTGGATATTTTCATCCTGAACTCAAATGGTAAAAAAGGAAAATGTGAACATATACCCCAATGTGCAATATTTAGAAATTATTTGCATTAAGTTCTGTAATGTATTAATTCCGAGGTCTGGTTTATAAATTCAGTACATTTCCCTACTTGGTTAATTGGCATATATACCTGGGAAAGACACTCTATAAAAACATCTAGATCCAAATAAAAAAAGTGTTTCACTAGCTGCTTCTACTAAACCATTATACCTTTCTCTGTATCTTGTTCATCAGAAAGGATAACTATGAAACTGAGCTGGTGAGTTTTACCTTTCCTGATATCAGTCAGATCTTACAAAACAATGAACATAATATTCTATTTAAAACATAGAGATAAAACCTACAAAAGCTCTTCATTTGGGAGATTTTGAAGAGATTAGAAAACTCTGTTTTCAGATATGCAGACTTTAGCGTTTATAGGTGATACGCTTACCACTGTTTTTGTCAACAAAGCTACATAACGATGGGAACATTTCCAAGCACCTATTTTCAAAATTCTCTTGTCATAACATAAGACTCTTTAAAAAAGCATTCATTTTCTCAAGTCTTTGCTACAAGTAATAAATAATGAATTTCAGTTGTGAAGATATCTCTATAACCATAACCAAGAACCTTGTTTATAATTCCAAACAAATCGGCAATTTTATCAATGGTTATATGTATATACTTGTCCACAAAACAAATAGTTTTCAGTTAATGTTTTTTTAATCTAGTTATTTATACTGAGACTATATCTTCTATGGGACATCTTCCTTTGTCCACAAAAAGAAATATAATCTAGCAAGTACCATGTAGTCTGAATGTTAGAAAAACCTCTACAGTTATCCTCTATATAGTAAACTTCCACAACTACATGAAATATATTTAATACAGTTTATTTTAATCAGTGTTTCCCATGCATGTTCCAATAGAATTTTCTGACAAATATGTTTTAGTTTATCCCAGTATTAATTTCCACAAAATATTTCAACTATTTTTTTTTAACCAGGGCAAGAATCAATGTTTCCCTAATGGTACATGGTATTTTTTCTTCATTACTAAGAAACCTCAAAATTGTCATCCAAACATTTATTATATTTGATTAAATTTTATAAAGTACTGGATTATCATATGCTTCTAAACATTACTGAAAAAAATGGTCATCTTATTCCAAATGCTTAGTTTTTCAATGTCCTGCTACTCATGATGGCTTTATACCCTGATTAAATCGGGGCTAAATAAACATGACAAGATTCATCCTAAATGACACTAAATGTGTAAATTTCAAATGGTCTCTGATAATTTCAATTATATTTTATCAACATCTCAAATATTGTTATGATCTTACTGTTTTTAGCTCAAAATGTGGCTGAAGAGGAGCCGGTGTTAGAAGTCTGAGCTCTGCCATTTTCTTGTTTATTTTCACCTGTGTTATTAGTAATATATTCAAGCTATGATTTCTTTGCAGGAATCTTTTTTAAACAATTTGTTCACTTTGAGAGGCTTAGTTTCACCAAAAGTAATTAATATAATCTGCAAATCCACCTAATCAGGCCCAAATACATTGCAAAAATCACAGTATGCTGAAATCAAATGAATGCACAGAGGACTTGTGTCAACACCTTTGTTATAAGACACCTAATCCTGCCTCAGTATAGCTCATGATGGCTGAGTTATGACACACATGCCTGCGAGGGTGCCAGCATCAATCCTGAAATTAAATATTAGCAAATCCCAACGAATAAGCTCACCTAACCCAATATTGGAAACCACTGGTTATAAATGACCCCTTGAATTTCATCTCATCACAGTGACTGCGTCTGTAAAGATGTTCAAATGGTTCACCGACAGTCAAGATTTCACTCTGACCCAGTGCCTTTAAAAAACTCTTCTAGGGCTTCCCTGGTGGCACAATGGTTGAGAGTCTGCCTGCCGATGCAGGGGACACGGGTTCGTGCCCCGGTCCGGGAAGATCCCACGTGCCACGGAGCAGCTGGGCCCGTGAGCCATGGCGGCTGAGCCTGTGCGTCCGGAGCCTGTGCTCCACAATGGGAGAGGCCACAACAGGGAGAGGCCTGCGTACCAAAAAAAAAAAAAAAAAAAACTCTTCTAATCATTAGTACTTTTAAATCAGTCACTAAATGATTTGCAACATGCTAAGTCAAAATTATGTATGTACATGAACATAAATCCAGTATTTTGAACAGAATGTGCACATTATATTTTCATTGTTTATAAGAGATATCTTACATACAAGAGAGTTCCAAATTTGGGGGAAACAATATCAAAATCACATACATTAGTAAGAAAATTATTTCCAGATCAAACACCTACTTTTAATATACTTTTACTCCCTTTTTCTTTAACATAAGGAAACATCTTAACTGATTGAATGATATAGTTGGCCATTTCTTTTGTTCTTTATTCAAAGTAACAGATTAATTCCAACTAGAATGTAACTGGCAGCCATCTTAAAGGTGATTTTTTTTTTTAACCTTCATGTAACTGTATCATGGTAGTTGAAAAAACAGTTCATTTTTACACTTATTTGTTTAAAAACACAAAACTTTCTTCCGCAGACCTAAGGGAAACTATATGTCATTTGCTATTTCAATTATAACATGAAGATATTTCTAAAATGTATTCAAATCCACATCCATTTCCTGGTAAATTGATATGTATAAAACAGAAAATGCAATGTTACAAAAGGCTCTTATGTGAATGCTACAGAAAAGTCTATCACCTCTAGGAAACCTGGCAGTGTAATTAGTCTGTGCCTAAAATAAAGCTTCCCACTCAGATAAAGCCCTGGCTCCCAGATTAGCACAAGTGTTTCTGCTACCTTAGATTCAGTCAGCTAGGAGTTCTTTTGCTTTAAAATTCACTTATTGAAAACCAAAAGCCTAATTACTCATTCAGTCACATTATCATATTGCTCACCTTATGTGAGCGGCATAAATAAACGAATTTACTTCACACATTTCAGTCTTTACATTTTAGCAAAGATATCCAGTCACCTTACAGCATCACAGCTCTACCCAATTAGATTAAATTCATAGGGATCAAGAAGTAGGGCATGTTCTCCTGTTGCTTGCTCTTGTGCCCCTGTAGCCAAGTAGCCTTTCAGAAGGCTAAAAACAGCCAAGCTTCAATTCAATCCAATTGTTGGAAAGCCTGAGGAAGTTGGCACCTTAGATCTTAGGTAGTTAGAAGCCAATGAGTGCCCTTTCTAAGATCCTCTCCCTCAATACTAGACAAGGGGAAATTTCTCAACAACTTCTCCGTACGATCTCTGAAAAAGAAAAATTAAGTTACAGCATAAGAGGCTGTATCTGCCTTTGATAAAGTATAAGTAATTAAATATTAATAGTGCCATAACCCAGAATTTTGACAGTCAAAAGTCAGATTATTTTCAGTAAAGTATGCATTCCTAGCTTTCAGTTGAGGAGTTTTTGGACAAAGAACAATTCATAAAATAGTCTTTTCTCAATATTATTTTGATCAGGAACCTCTAAGGAATCATAAAAGTTGCTACATAGTCATTTAATTTACAAAATTGCACATGACATTTTTAGGTGAATTTTCACGGAAGTTTTTGAAAGAATATTCATATAAAAACATTGCTTTATTTTATAAAGTGCAGCTAGGGTCATGGCTGCAACAAATTCCCTCTGACTGGGGCAGGAAACATCCGTGAGAGAAGAAAGCGGATGGAGGACAGTAGAGCGAGATGCGGAATGAGCCCCATTTACAGAGGTGGTTACTGCTACTCAGCTCTAGCTGACTGCTGGCCCAGGCTTCTCATAGAAGTCTTCTGATTTTTCAAGAGAAATTAAAAATCTAGTTAGACCAGCTAGAAGAATTCCAAGGTAATAATTGAAGTGAACTGTGATGGTAAGTTCGACTGCCTGGTTAAGGTGAGGGTAATGAAAAGTGGCCAGATCTGGGCATATATTGAAGAACAAGCTAACAGATCCCAATTCACGCAGCATTTGTGCCAACAGTTTGAAATGCAATGAAAAGATGCTGACCAATTCTTATAAAACTCAACCTCTCTAGTCCTGGTAATAAATAAAATATGACGTTGGCTTCAATTAACAGAAAAAATAAAAACACCTAATGTCTTCCAGAATCTGGCCCCGAATCTCTCTCATCACTTATTTATAAATGACCCCTCCCCTGCACCTCCACTTCCATTCTAGCAAATGACGATTGTCTCCTGAACACACTGTGTTTAATTTTGGTCGAGACTTTCTTGACCAGACTCTGTTTTTCTTCTGCATGGAATGTCCTCCGCTTATTAAGTCCCACTATTCTCTCAAGTTTATGAGGACTTTATTAGCAACCCAAGTGATCTCTCCCCATTTTTTCCTTAAATTTGCAATGTGTTTAAAGAAATAGGACTAGATAATGAGGGAACTTTGCATTTGTTCCCACTTCTGCCTCTTTGGAAAGAAAACGCCTAAAACTTGCAGCAATATATTTCTTACATCCTCTTAAATCTTTCTTCTTATTCAAAGACCCAAGTCCTATATAAATCAGAAAACAAAATTACTATAGTGGAAACAGATGCTGGAAGATGTGCATATAACATAGTGCAATTTTTCAGGGACTAGTGACTACTGAGAAAAGCAGATAACCAGAGACACAGGTGGGAGGAAGATAAACCTGCAATAGGGCAGAGGTGCACCTGTGAGTGCTTACTGACTTTTGGAATATGAAATAGGAAGGGCACATTGAATCAACCTGTTCTCTGTCAATCTGAGAAAAAGATTTAACCACCACTCCTGAACAGCAGCAAGACCAAGGACAATTTATTCACTCTGTATTCTAACAAACTAAGTTTTAACACATCTTCAATGGGGAAAAGAGAGTAGCCATGGAACATAAAGGAAAAAATATTGCATAGTAAGGGAAAAAAATACAGCATCTGGAGACTCAAACACCATATGTCTGAAAAAGATCTACTCAATGATTTGGAAGAAAAGTTAAGGAACTTATGCAGTGTGTGTATGTACATAGTATACATAGAGAGATATGGTGCATAGTTTTGTGTCCAACTTTTTTAACCTAATTTTTTTTGTGAATATTTAACCAAGTTTTAAATATCCTTGGGAAAAACTAATTTTTACTTGCCATATAATATTACACGTGGGGATGTTCCAGAATGCATTTACCATTCACTTTGTTTAACCATTTTGTTATTTTAGCTTTTCACTGTAGCGTGCATGTTTGTAGAACATTTTTTTTTTCACTGTTAGGAAGATTAATCAATGTAGAATTAGAGTCAAAGGCGAAAATTATTTAATAAATATTGATGGAACAATGCAAACATTTTTTAAAAAACAATTTAACATACACTGCATATGGAATATATATAGGATAGAGATAGAAGAAAAGGAAGAAAGAGGGAGAGAAAAAGGAAGGAAAGAAGGAAGGAAGAGGGAGGGAGGGAAGAACAGAAGAAAATTCCAAGCTTTGTCTCACAGGGAAAGAACAAACCACCAGTACTCCAGCCTGACACTTCATCCTTGAATGAAACTATGAAAGTGGTGGCACCTGAAAGACAAGGCAAGGTGACCCACACCTCAAGCAGAGATCAAAAAGAAAGAGCACTGGTCCAGGCCAGGACACAAGGAAAGGACGGGGATTCACTGCTATCCTGAGGATATATTCTTCTACACAGACACCGTCATGGGATGAGGACACATTTTGAGAGGTCAGAAATTCCTGTAAAGGAATTAAATTTTGTATTGACTTAAAAAGGACTGTTTAAGATGTTACAGGCTAAGTTGATTTGAATAAGCAGGTTTAAGATCTTTTTCTACTCTTGGAAGAACCGTACCTTGCAAGAAGTAAGAAATCATCTAAAAAAATAAGGATAGCTATATCTCAGTACCCATATAATTTCTGACTGGTAAAATCACGCACACTATAGCCAGCTTTTTATTTTTTCCACCTTTTTAAAAGTATAATTAACAAATAAAAATTGCATACAATTGTATGATGATGTTTTTATAAATGTATACATTGTGAAATAATCACCTACAGTTAACTTTTTAAATACTTCAAACTATATGCTTCCCTACACTGCTACCAAAATGACCGAAAAGAAGAAAAAAAAGCAGACAATATCAAGTGCTGACAGGTTGTGGGAATAACATACTCTCATTCTGCTGGTGAAGGTCTAATTTAGTAAAATCCCTTGGGAAAACTGCTTATCAGTATCTTCCAAAGCCTGACATATGTAATCCTTATGACTCAGCAATTCTGTTCCTGTGCCTAGATCCAAGGGAAATGTTTACCAAATAGCATTCGTAAGAGTGTTCTCAGCTGTGCTTATTTGCAATTGCAAAAAGAAGGGAAACCTTAATAGCCATCTACAATACAATTTACACACCCTCCCTCTATCAGGATTCCCTCACATCCTCCTGTTATGGAAAGCTCGGCCTCTGTACACCGGTGCCTGCCGAATCAAATCTCGGGACACAGAGCTTTGGGTGAAGTAGAAAAGGATAGCTTTATTACTTTGCCAGGCAAAGGGGGACACAGTGGGCGCCTGCCCTCGGAAACCATGTGTCCCAACCCAGGAGGATTTGCTGAGGGTTTTATAACAATGGTTCAAAGGTGGGCTGTCTGACAAGATTAAGGTGTGAGCAGGGCTTGCATTCCCTTCATCTTGTCTCGTAGCAACAGTTCGAATCTGCCCTTTGGAACTCGGAAAGTCATGGAGGCTGCAGTCTTGCCTACAAGAAATGGGGGAAAAAAGGGCCTCCAGGCCGGGAGCCCCACAGGGCCTCATTTGGTTTCACTCCCTCACTCAGAATTCCCTTCACTCAGAGCTCCCTCAAACCCTCTTTCAGAGTTCCTGTCAGAGTTCCCTCATACCCTCCCTACCATTTCTCAAAATCATGTCCCTGTGTGAAATGAAATCCTCTTGGGAATCCACCATATCTTCAAGAAAACCTGTCCAAGTGCTCAGGTTAAATTTGTGCTGTCTCAGAACTAGCGTCAGTCTTCATAAAAAGCACTGCCAACATATGTGATGGATGTAAGAAACTGCAGATTGATGCCTTTGAGCTAAGACATTAATTGAACGCACCTCTGTGTAATCCCTGATTCACTGCATAGAGCGCACAATCTACAAGGTAAGAAAACACATGACCAAGGGAGAAAAAGTGAGCCATAGTTACCAGGGCTTCTGGTAAAGGTCCTGTTATGGACAGAGGAAATTTATGTGGCTCAGTGAAGAATATAAAATGAGATTATTCTCTTGAGAGTAAGTTTAAGAAATACTTTAAAAGATTTACCAGTTTTCCTTCACCAAACTTTCTCAAACTTGGACCTCTATTCAAATATCTCATGCTTTGGATTGAAGCTGATTATATCTGTCTGTAAATTATTCCCAGAGATTATACTATTGTTCCTCAAAGTGATAGAATTGTATGAAGCAACTCCAAGCTCCTTCAAATCAGAGGCTTAGAGAGCAGGATAAAAGGTGACCATATATCTGGTGCCCATAGGGGAAGTGGGGATCTTGCCCCCAAACAAAATGATCATAGTGCAGAGAAGATGAGACAGCCTCTGGCACAGATAGCCCTAGAACATGTTCCTCCATTTCCAGAAATTAGGCATTAGATCAGAATTTGAATATCTACAATCCCTAAGCTAAAAATTGTGTAATTTAACATGTAAGGCAAAGAAGGAATTCTTGTGGATATAATGTTTCCTCACTTCGCTCATTGTTCATTTTCCTTAGATCTACACCTTTCACATTCACTCTGCTTTGGTCTCCTCCTTGCCCCAACCTGATCCCTACTTTTCAATGGCCCATTCAACAAGCATTTACTGAGCATATACTATACTGCTCTGCACCTTGAAGATATTAACATATGTAGTAAGTACATAGAAATAAATCTTGCAAAATATATATGAAAATTATTAACACTGACTCATCTTTGGATGGGATTCATTGCTCTCCCTATTTTTCTTTATTCTTCACATTTTCTCCAAAGAAAACGTATTACTTTCATCATCAAGTATTATAATAACAATACAATAATAATAATGAGGGATTAAAATTCAAGAAGTGAAATAGGAGGAAAATCCTAATTATAGAGTTTGAGAGAATTGTGGCTTTTCCTTGAGGATTCATAGTAAAGGGTTGACTGCTAGCTTTCTGGAGTAATCGAGGAATAGTTTTAAACTAGAGCCAAGCGACTTGACCAGATTCCTTATGCAAAGATATTCCTGCTCCACTACTCGATCCAGACTTTTCTGTTGGTGGTGATGCATCTCTAAAGGAGTCAACTGATATCTATTGTGAAATGCTCAGTTTATTGTTGCTTGAAAGGAAATAACAGAGAGATACACAGAGAGGGTTATTAAAGAAGTATACAGCTCTACTGTCACGTTGAGGTTTCTCTAGTTTTTTCAAAGGCTAATCCAGGGAAAGAAAACTTTTATTTCAACATTTGCCATCCAACATTAATATTTCAGACCAACATAAAAAAGAAAATGCAAGGAATAAAACCAAATATATACAATCTGCTGCAAGTACAAAGAAATCCAAAAGTGGCTTGCCAATGAATGAGATTTTCTAGAGTTACAGGCATTATGAACAAGTCTGTCATTAACAAATCTGGAGAAAAAGCCTATGTTAATCCTGTGAGTCTGTCACATTCTCATTTTCTCTGTGTACCTTTCTTTCTTCCACTGTTAATTCTCCTCTAATTCCAAAGGTATGAAGAAAGAAAACCAATTACCAAGAGAAAATGAGAACGATGCTAAGAATGTTTTTCTCTTTGGAGTTTGATTAGTGGCTTTATGTGACTCAGTTATTTTTAGCTATTGGCTTAAAGATATTCGCTTCACTTACATAATTCTCATTGTATATATATTTTTCCTTTTTGTTTACAGGGCTTTAAGCGTGGTATATTATATACACCTTGACAGTATACGTTGAAAAATTCATATGATAGTGAATATTGATTTTGTATATAAAATAAGCAAGCTCAAATCTGCCCCAAATTGCCTTATGGTAGCTGAATTACACCTAATGATTTAAGCTACAAAATAATGTGCCTTATTTTATAAATCAGATAATTCTTAAAACTGCCTAGTTACTGATCAAAATGAGGTGTTTTTTTTAAAATCAAACATGATTCCTAGCTTTTGTATAACTAGCATGAACGTTACTTTGGCAGCTAATGAGTTTTATTGGCCCAGCTATTATGTAAATTTTTTCTTGCCAGCTGTAGCTAAACACTTCTGGGTTATTTTCTAGTGCAAATATAAGTAAGGGGGGTATTGCAAGTGGTAACCTTAATAAACAACTGTTTAAAACAATTTTCTCACTGAAAATAGTACAAATGCAATTTAATTTTAAGTAGAAATAAGCAGATGAAAATAAAAATAAGGTCTACTCATCTATTTCAGATAAAACCCACTACTAAATTTCCAGCTGGGAAAAACAAGAAATACACTACAGCAAAAACAGAAGGCATTTTCTGGAAACTTTGGTGGTATTATTATTAAAATATTTGCAAATTCTTGAGATCCACCTATTGGGAAATTATCACTGGTCTCCATTTGCACCCTTGAGAGTCAGAGGCACACAGTGTTATTGTGTCCTGCACAGCACGCTTACAAAATCGTAGACTGTCAAAATCAAGCATGCAGACTGCAAATAAAAAGCGAGAGCATCTTGGAATTAAACCCAAGAGATTAAGATCAGAAGAGTCTACACCTTGAATTATGCTGCTGAGAGGGAAACCTGTGATTTCCTATTGGTTTTTTTATAGGTTTTGAAGTGATCTATCCTGGACAATCTTCTTCCATGTGGGGCTCAGATAAACAGTAAAAGTCAGTTGAGTTCATTCATTATTCTTTTGTTATTTATTTATCACAAAATATTTGAATCAAGATTTCACAGAAAATTTCCCAGTAAGTCTGTTAGCAACCAGCTGAGCCATATTCAGGGTTTATCTGAACATCTGAGTCTACTGAGAGAATTCTACATATGCATCCACATGTGAAACTGTGAAGAATATAGTGAAATGGAAAATATGCTCCTCAGAACTTTGATGTGCTCAGTAAAATCTTCATCTAGTACCTAAGCATTTGAGAGCAACATTTGATAAAGTAGCCATGGCTAGGGAGCAGGGAGGTAGCTTTTACCATTTTTTCTTTTCCTTTTTTTCCACATGCTTCTCCAAACCTGGGAGTTACAAATATGCACTCAAAGGATCAGGCATCTTAATGACTTTAACAATATAAGAAAACATTTCGGGCTTCCCGGGTGGCGCAGTGGTTGAGAGTCCGCCTGCTGATGCAGCGGACACGAGTTCGTGCCCCCGTCCGGGAATCAAAAAAAAAAAAAAAAAAAAAAAGAGAGAAAAGAAAACATTTAGAGAACGTTTTAAAAAACACTTGGACATTGAGATAAGATGCCCGTGAGAACTAACCTTACATTGTTTCTAACACAATTATGGAATTTATATTGCATATCTCTTATATGGATGTGCCTAGTAGACAAAAATAACGTCTCACATATATCTAAGGCAAGTCTTCTATACCAATTTTAAGGAGAAAACAATGTTGAAAAGGGTGGATTTGTATAAAAAGGAAACAAACCAGGTGTCCTTAAAGGTCAAATTTGATTTGAACACCAGAGTATCCTCAACCATTTAAAGGATTAATTTCAAGGGAATATTTTATGCTGTTAGAATCATAGTGACTCTATATTTGGAAGAGAACACAAAATTGTTTGGTCCATGTCAATGCTTTTCAATTAGGGTTCGTCTATACATTGCAAGTCTGCAACCCACTGATAATCTAAAAACAAAGATATTCTTAACCACCTGAATGAACACCTTATAACTGTATGTGGTTGGAAAATTTTAAATTACAATTGTGTTTACAATCATGTAAGTGTCAAAAACTATAAATCTGAGCCAATAAGAGAACTGTGTCAGTCTGTTTAGTGGCTAAAAACATCAAGGTGCCTTGCAGTTTGAATAGGGAAAGGAAATGGGAGACATAAGTTACTACATAGTGTAGATAAGATAACATAAAAATCTGTTTTAATCATCATTACCATATTTGTGTTGCTTACAGCAATTTAGTTTCAGCCAAAATACATCACTTATCATAACACGAAATTATTTAAATTAACCTGAGGTTGATACCTCGCTAAGAGTTGACAAAAGCTCAAGAAACCTTTAGAGGATGCCATCACAACTCTGAGAATTTATTGAGAAGATGAGAAGATTCTCTGAAGGAAATGTATAGGAGTAGAGAATGCCTTGGTATTTCTTCTCCACTCTATCCCATTCTCCCAGTCCAAGTAAGAAGGGTAATCTGAGTGCCCTGCTATGATATTTGGGGCAACATTTTTTCAGAATGCAAGGCTGACCTCTTATTTCCTGTTAGATCATAGACAAGCTGCAAAAAGCCAGACCCATGTAAGGTTAGAGAAGAGCATTGGAGATTTCTCTGAAGCTTGGGAATGAAGGGAAACAGGTGCTTGTCTCTAGTTAGGATGAATCTGAAGATTAGAGACTGCTTGGAGTGCCCTTGATGATTGAATAGGGATAAACAGCATAACTGAGAAAATCCTGAAAATTCAGAGCTCGACAGAGTGAGGTAGTGAACTTTTCTAGGGACCAAGTGGACACTCAGAAGTGACTAGGGCTAGGTTGATCCTGAAAGGAGATTTCTAAAACACCCCCGGGGTGCTGTTCACGAGGGTGGGAGCTGGGAGTCCTCTGGAGAAAGTATGATCAGCATCAGGAAACAGCACACCGCGAAGCAGTCAAGTATGTCTTTGTCCTTTCCTTCTAAACACCATTTCTCAAGTTCCAGACCCTGAGGACCCAGGGGCAGCCGAGGTGCAGAACAGGCCATGAAGCAGGGAAAGCTAGAAGAGAACACACTCTCTTCTCTATGGGAACTACAGGACTGAAGTTTAGGACTGAACTGAAGGAGGAGGCAAACGTAACTGACGAAATTAACACCAATTACTATTTAATCAATCTACATTAAATTACAATATTAATAACAATTAGTATAATTAATCTTGAATTAAGAGGCCGAAGTTTTTATTTAGCTTTTAATTGGATATACACATATGTATATTTCCTTTCAGGCTCATTGAAGAACATTTTAAAATAACTTAAATAATTTTGGAATTATGAACAAATTGCAAGTACAACTAACTTTTTCCTGAATCATTTGAAAGTAAGTTGATGATGCAATGGCCCATCATGCTCAAATACTTTGGCATGCAATTTCTATAAGTAAGGATTTTTCCTGCATAATTATAACTATCAAAATCTGGAAATCAATACTGACTCATGACTAGCATCAAATCCTCAGATTTTGGTTTAATTTAAAATTTTTGTAAGTATTAAAGATTTATATCTTATTTATTTTGCTTTATGGGTATACTTATTTAAATAACAGTAACATTATAATAAAGTTAATTTTAAATACTGAGGTCTTTAAGGGTCCATGTATAACCCAAGTTTAGGGGAAATAAAAACAATAAACTATTAAAATCCATTCATAGATACATGTATATGTATAACTGAATCACTTTGCTGTACACCTGAAACTAACACACAATTGTTAATCAACTATGCTCCAATATAAAATAAAAATTTTTTAAAGAAAATCCACTCATGTTGCATACAAAAAATGCTGTGTTCTAGAAAGGTGGAGTGACTACAGTTTTCTGGTGGCAGATCCAGAAGCCAAATAAAATGTCACAGCTCAAAACTTTGCTCTCATTCACCCAAAAGACAATCTGCTAGTTGTGCTAAACTCCCTCCTCTCTACCTCCCAAGGCTGGGGTAGGGAGTAATAATCATAATCTTAGTAACAACAACAGGTACCAAGTACATACGATGTGCCAGGAATCAGCCTAAGTGTTGTGTGTGTATCATTTCTTTTCCTTCTCACAACAATACTATGAAGGAAATTTTATAGGTACCTTACTTTAAAATGTAAGGAAACTGAGGAGTGAAAAACTCAAGGAAATTTACTCAAGGTTATATGATTTCCAGGTGGTGAAGTCAGCATAGGAAGAGGCAGGCAGACACCCCAGCTGAGGTTCTTAACTGCCAGGCCACACCGTCCTGCTGCCGGCCCTCTTGAATTCTGCTCAGATAGTGTTGAAATTATCTCTGTGTGTTTTATTATTTGTTTTTCACTTCTGTCTCTCTCACAAGTATAAACACATCAAGGATGAGAATTCTTTTGCATCTTTTTTTCATGTGTCTAACAAACATGCTATTGGACGCAAGGAAGGAGTCAGTAAATATTGTACCTGAAATAATTAATTCAAAATATTGCGTGAAAGGGAGAAGGAAAGAATGCTAACTGCAAAAATCAAAGTGAAGCTGGATGTTAGAAGGATGAAAGTCTGACCCCAGTAACAAAAGACTTGAGTTTGCGAATAAATCTGAAGGTCCAAAGGAAGGTTAAAGTTCTTAAGTTCTCTGCAGGAGATCCGTTGAGGGCCTGAATCAGCAGATGGAAATACTCAACTCCATGAGACATATACAGAAACAATGGCACTAAGAAGGAAACAATAATTAAAGAAAGAAAGAGAGGGAGGGAGGAAGGAAGGAAAGAAAGAGAGGGAGGGAGGAAGGAAGGAAGGAAGACATATACAGAAACAATGGCACTAAGAAGGAAACAATAATTAAAGAAAGAAAGAGAGGGAGGAGGAAGGAAGGAAGAAAGAAAGAGAGGGAGGGAGGAAGGAAGGAAGGAAGGAAGGAAAAAAGAATATGGATGAAGTAGGAGATCGTGAAATGACTTGACAACAGGATTAGGAATTAACTATAATGACTGATTTTCCATTGTTCAGAATCAACTTGGAGGAAGGCTGAATAGCTCTGAGGACTTCTGGCCAGGATTCAGATTACATGTAAAACTATTACAGTGGTGGTGACCACAACTACAAGATAAAAAAGCCTACTGTTTTAATAGCTTGAATTTGACAATACATTTAGTCAAAATGGGCAGTCATATCAGGTTGACAGTTTTGCCTCAACTGATCTAATTTGTTGGCTGATTAAATTGACTTGAAAAGTTTTTCTTAACATGGGTGCACACAAATATAGTCAGAATCAACCAATCCAAGAGCTGGTACTTATTGAATGTATCTATGGATTAGCATATCTGTTAAGTAAATTAACATACTTGGGGGAATTTGTAACTTTCAGCAGATGTTTGGCTACTGGCAATAAATAATTATATCACTCCTAAACATTCTGTACAGTCACAGCTTTGCTAAACTGATAATATAAAGAGTACAGCAAGGATGAAAGAATAATTTTTACATTCCAGTAAAACTCTGGCTCAAAAGCAAATTTTAAAACACCCCGTTTAAAAGCCTACCAGCAAACAGTGTGGAGGAGTATTGAATCCTGTTCTACATAGCACTGCTAATGAAGCTGAAAGGAGGAAATGGGTTGAGTTTTTTAAAGGTAAAGAGATGAAAATAAAAAGGAAAGCAGGTCACATAAACTGAAAGGGTCCATTGAGGAGCTTGTCACAGAGCACACGAGGTCTGGCTGTGAAAATAAAAACCTCTGACAATCCTGATTAAATCTAAAAACAAAATAAATAACATAGGAAAATACAATCTACATTATTAGGTAGCAAAGAGCAGATCCTGGCAGGAGAGCTAAGGGCCACGCTTTCTGCAGTTGGCTTGCTGAGCCAGCAGTTTGCAGGTTCAGGGTTGGAGCAAGAAAAATAACTGCCCTGGGTCTGACCACGCAGTGAGGCTCAAGCAGCTGCAGCAGCCGATTTGAGGACCTTGTTTCAGTGGCTTTGTTTGTGAGAAAAGACTAACTAGTGAGGACAGAGACAGGGGTTTAATGTGAAGGTTGGTCAAGCCTGCAGACATTTTTCTTGAAATGGAAAACTTTTCATGTTGAAGAGTAAGTTTCAACATTCTTTATTTCTTGGGATAGAAAAACAGATCATTATCCCATCAACACCAACACATTCAGTAGAAATATGAAGATATGTTTTTGCATTTTTAAAGATGTATGAGAGTGTGTGTTGTTTATCCTTTAAAGTACCTGCCTTTGACGACAAGGTCTGTGCCTTTCGTGAAATTTGATGAGAGCCCAGGCATTGGCATGGACAGGTGGCTCCTATAAATATTTGAATGATTCCCCTGGTCCTTGAATTTTTGCCACCAGATGAAAAGGAAATATTGATGCCTAGTGTTCTCCCCAGAAGTCCCTGAAAGGCAATGGCTCCACCAGAGAAGTCTGTCTGGCTCTAACACAGAGCTTCATGTCTCTATTTTTCAGCACAGAAAGCAGAATGAGAAAATACTGAAGGGAGGAGAGGACCATCATTCCACATTGTCAATTCACGAGCTACAGATAGGGCATGTAAAGCACAGTGTCGCAATCGCCTGAAATTCCAACCCCTGACTCCACAAATCAGCCAAGGTGCTTGTGCCTAGTGGTGAAGCTCTAAACTGATGTAACAGGGAAGCATCTACTCATGTATTTTTGTTTAGATGGAATGGTAGACAAATCCAGTTAGCCATATGTGCTTAGTTTTTTCTTTTCCGATTTCAGTGTCTAGGAGGATTAAGCAAACACTATGTACAAGTAGCTAATAATCATCCCAAGAATATTCTTCTTAAATATGCTCAGAATAACACGATATGCCATATTTTTTGCATGTGTTCTTAAATTTAAATAATTAACATAAAGACTCCTACTGTTCAGTGATTCTGCAATATGCTTTTGCATTCAATATTGAGATCTGCCCATGTTGATACTTAGCCCGCTGAAAGTGGGGAGGCCTGATTCTACTAAAAGATAATTGGGTGTCATAATTCCAAACCAGGAAAGTCATCTACACAACGGTAACCAGACACCCAAATTCCAAGGCAAAGTTCAAAGTGAGATGTGCCATTGAAACCTACCCCAGCCACTGCGTATTATCACCAGCTGATCACCAGCACTCTGAGACTTTGTTTTCCTAATATGGGACAGAGATGATTTGAAATTTTTCAGCTTTAAAAGACTTACCTTCTTCCTTCAAACACGTCCATCAAAGTTTAGATGCTGTGTTGGATTGGGTTCCGCCTTGCCCTAAAAATGACTTCCACTCAGCACTCAAGCTTTGGTCTTTGAGTTTTTATTTCTAGCTCTAGATTACTCTACATGCTGTATGATATCCCTTTGTATGAATCTTCCAAATTTTATTTCTCTATTCACACAGTGATGAATATTTGGAGTTGTTTTCATTTATTTTCTAATTACTATACAAATAATGCTACACTGAAAACTGTTGTTCGTGTTTTTCTGTATATAATACCACAAGGATGTGATGACAAAATCAGTCCCAACTATCAAAAGAAGTTCATGTCAGTTATTCAGTTAAATACTCAGCTGACATTAATGTTTTACTGTCAAATAAGCACCCCCAACACCCTCAGAGATCTTAAATATCACAGTCCCACAATATTTCCTCTAAATAAATTTTCTGAGTTGCCTTGTTTACAAGTCTTTATGGTTGATCTCTTTTCAAGCCATGTATGTTCAGTTTTCTCTTTCAAAATTTGTTTCTTGCGAGTATACACGTTCCCTATCAGGTGTATCACCAAGAAATTCCTGAATCCATGTGTATGTATATAGGGAATAGGGGAGTATAAGTCTTGAATTCACTGAGTCATTTTTTTAAAATCCTCTAATTTTGGTGTTTAAGGAAATGAGGATGGTCATCACCAACCCAAGCTACTAAGCCTCCTTCCTGCATTACAATTCTTTAAGATAGCAAAGTTGTTTGTTTTTTTTAATAGAATTCTTTGACCTTTTTAAATTATAGAATATACCTGAAAATGGAATTTTTGATACTAGCATATGGACATATTCAAATTTAGTAACTATTACCAAAATACTCAAAGTTTTGGTCTCCTTTATTCTCTTATCATCAGTGAATGAGAGTGATGTCTTTTAAATTTGCTGACGATCTTTTGAATAGTCCATTTTGATGTCATTTAATTTATCCTTTTTTTCTTTGTGATTTGTATTTTATTGTGAACGTATTTTTTTATTATTAAGATACTTTCTTCTAATAAATGTAAAGTAAAATGAATATGATATATATATTAGAGAAAGAGACGGAGACAGACGATAGATGAATAAATAACTTCATCTAGAAAGGCCAAAAAATTGCATTGTTTTATGAAAGTGTCCCAATATGCCCTCACATGCACTGAATATCATTGATATGTCTTTTAATTTTTGTTCAATTTGATAGACCAAAAAAGGTACCTTAATGTTTCAAATTACATTTATGAATAAAATAATTGAAATTCTTTCTACATTATTGACTATTCTGAGTTTTTTTCTGTGTGAATTCTGCTTATGTTTATTTTCATTGAGACACCAGTGTTATTTTTATTTTGTAATATTCTTTATGGCAAGGGTCTTGAATCCTTTTTCTTTAAGTAATTTCTAAAAATATTTGTTTAAAATGATTTGGGAAATCAGATATCTTGTATTTCTAAAGTAGATACTTTCACATTTACTTTTCTTGTTGATTTCTTCCATTGCTTTTATTAGTTTTATTTATTTTAGGATCTCAGATTCACAGAGATGGTTTCTTTTGCCTCAGTTTAAGTCAAGTTGTTATCTCCACTGTACTCTTAAACATTTTTTATTTTATTTATTTATCTCCACTCACATCCCCCTTGGGTCCCAATCCTGCACACTTCAAAATTATATGGGATCTTTTGTGTACATATATTTTTAATTTACAGAAATGAAAGTGGTCTCTAAAGCTCATTATGATATTTATTCTATAAAATCTCTTATCATTCAAGAGCTGATTTCATACCTCTTAGGTTTGTTCTTGATCTAAAAAGAATGTACCTAAGTTTTTTTTTTCTACTGAGTGAGAAATGACTTAGTGAGTCAAGAACATTCTTTCTATTACAAATTTTATGAGAAAGTTTGTTACTACTAGTTGTTTAATTTTATCAAATGATTTTTCTGTAGCCATAAAATGATTGTGTGTAATTTTACTTTTAGTCTATCTACATGAAGAACATTGATAGAATTTCTGATGTTTACTCACTAACTGGACCATAATAACTTGTTTAAAAAATATTTTTGTGTTCAGAATTTTTATATCTACATAAATTACATTAACCTCTAGCTTTATATTTTGAACTACCCTATCTGTTGTAGAATCAAGATCACACTAATCTCATAAAATCAATTTTGTATCAACTTGTTTTAGATAAGGTTATCCATTCTTTGAAATTTTAGTGGAACTCACCCATAAAACTATTTAGACATTGGACTTTTTGCAGGGAGGAGTAAAGGGAAGATTTTCATTACTATTTTAGTCTATTTATTTAGTGATTATTAGAATATTTAACTGTTTTATTTCTTTTTTTTTTTTTTTTTTTTTTTTTTTAGTTATTGTTAAAAAATTTATTTTTTTTTTTTTTTTTTTTTTTTTTTTTTTTTTTTTTTTGCGGTACGTGGGCCTCTCACTGCTGCGGCCTCTCCCATTGTGGAGCACAGGCTCCGGACGCGCCGGCTCAGTGGCCATGGCTCACAGGCCCAGCCGCTCCGCGGCATGTGGGATCTTCCCAGACCGGGGCACGAACCCGTGTCCCCTGCATCGGCAGGTGGACTCTCAACCACTGCGCCACCAGGGAAGCCCTGTTTTATTTCTTAATGTTACCAATTTTGGAATTTTGTTTAATAAAGGTACCCATTTCATCTAGGTATTAGCAGTTTATTGACTAAGTTGGACCTGGTAAGGTGTAAGGAGAAAGAAACTTTATCTTTTCCTCACCATTGTCTTTTTACACTCTGCTGAATAGCTTGTCACTCTTCTAGATAAAGTCTTGTATTTCTCTTGTCACAATTAACATACTAACAGTTACATTCAAATCTAATCACATCTTCTCATTACATTTGAAACTTAACTCCTTGTTCAACTCAGGTCTGAGTTTCTTCTCTTTCTTCTGCAGAGCCTTTTTCCTCTTTTTCCTCCAGTAATCACTATGCTGTCTCTAACCCCATCAGAGGTGAAGGGAAGAAGAGAGAAGAACAGAGGTAAAGGCAAAAAGATCTCTCTTGACCAGTACCATTGTAATCTGTTCTTGATGACCTTTGAATGTGGCCAGTGACTGATGTCAACTACTTTGTGGAGCACTTACTTAGGGGGTTCATTCAGGATCAGTTTCCGAGGAGCCACCACTTACAGATCCCTCACATTGGACATCCTGTCTCTGGGCAGCAAGTTATGACTCCTCAGCTATTGGCTTCTGGTATGCACCCCACACAAACTCCATCCTTGGGGCTCTCCCACCCCTTCAGGTTTCCTCTTGGAATTAGGGACCATAGAGGAAGCTCATATTCACCACAGCGCCCCCTCAAGCTCTATAAAGACTGTTATATAATGTTGGCTCTGATACACTGGTTTGTTCTTAACACAGTCATCTTTAAAATACTTTTTCAGGATTTCCCTGGTGGTGCAGTGGTTAAGAATCCACCTGCCAATGTGGGGGATGCGGGTTTGATTCCTGGTCCTGGAAGATCACACATGCTGCGGAGCAACTAAGCCTGTCTGCCGCAACTACTGAGCCCGTGTTGCAACTACTGAGCCAGTGTGCTGCAACAACTGAAACCCATGCTCCTAGAACCTGTGCTCCACAACAAGAGAAGCCACCGCAATGAGAAGCCCACATAGCCCCTGCTTGCCACAACTAGAGAAAGCCTACATGCAGCAATGAAGACCCAATGCAGCCAATACATTTTAAAATACATATATATATATAATATTTTTCCAGGACAAAGTGAAATACTAGTTCAATCCAAAGAGACATGCAAATCAAATTCCCCAGGCTGTCTTAAAGAACTCATCATTTGTTTGGGAATGGAGAGAAATATAATCTCACTCCATCAGTTCTCCATCTAAACAAACCCTTTTTCTCCAGTTCTCTACTTTTGCAGCACTCTTAATTCCCCATGTAGTCTGGACCTGAGAATGAGCTAAACAATGGAAGAAAAAGTGGTTTAACAAGCTCTTACCATGTCCTACACTGAAATACAACAATTATTGCTCTGCTTAGAGTCACTGCTGAAACTCTAAGGGGAGAAGGTAAGTACAACGAGACAACTTCGTGATTCATAGCTTTGCTAATTTACTTGTGTTTCTTAGTGAGGTCCTTTTTATCTTAGTATCTCTCGTGATTATTATTTCCTTTTCATTCGTTCTATAGTTTATCTGTATCTTCTCTTTTTCCAGATTAGTCTTACCAAAGATTTTTTTCTCATTATTTTTAATATTTTTTTTACATCTTTATTGGAGTATAATTGCTTTAAAATGGTGTGTTAATTTCTGCTTTATAACAAAGTGAATCAGTTATACATATACATATGTTCCCATATCTCTTCCCTCTTGCGTCTCCCTCCCTCTTACCCTCCCTATCTCACCCCTCCAGGTGGTCACAAAGCACCGAGCTGATATCCCTGTGCTATGCAGATGATTCCCACTAGCTATCTACCTTACCTTTGGTAGTGTGTCTTTTGGTGGGAGCATTTAGTCCATTTACATTTAAGGTAACTATCAATATGTATGTTCCTATTCCCATTTTCTTAATTGTTTTGGGTTCGTTATTGTTTTGGGTTTTGGGTTCGTTGTTTTGAGTTCGTTTTTCTTCTCCTATGTTTCTTACCTAGAGAAGTTCCTTTAGCAGGTGTTGTAAAGACGGTTTGGTGGTGCTGAACTCTCTCAGCTTTTGCTTGTCTGTAAAGGTTTTAATTTCTCCATCAAATCTGAATGAGATCCTTGCTG